>NW_024044884.1:300000-488098 GCF_015852505.1 Tachyglossus aculeatus
TGTTTGCAACTTCAAAAGACCTTTCAAGCCTATTAAATGATGTGTGCAAATCCTACGTGAAAGAGGGCAAAATACTAGTCATTAATATTCATGCTGGGCACTTCATGCTCTAGAGTGTCAAGGGATTTGCCATTTCACAAGATGTGGATGGCAACCATCAATCGAGTTGGGGTTTTTAAACATCATTTGGAGAAACAGCATGGTTCAGTGGAAAGAGCACAGGCTTGGGAGTCAAAGGTGGTGGGGTCTAATCCCGACCCTGCCACTTCTCAGCTGTGTGACTTTGGGCTAGTCACTTGACTTCTCTGTGCCTCAGTTACCTCCTCTGTAAAATGGGGATGAAGACTCTGAGGTCCATATAGGACAACCTGATCACCACGTATCTACCCCAGCACTTCAAACAGTGCTTGTCATTCATTTAATCACATTTATGGAGCACTTAGTGTGTGCAGAGCACTGTAGTAAGTGCTTGGGAAGTACAAGTTGGCACCATATAGAGAGGGTCCCTACCCATCAACGGGCTCACAGTCTAGAAAGGGAAGACAGACAACAAAACAAAACACGTGGACAGGTGTCAAGTCATCAGAATAAATAGAAGTAAAGCTAGATGCACATTATTAACAAAATAAATAGAATAATAAATATGTACAAGTAAAATAGAGTAATAAATCTGTACAAACATATATACAGGTGCTGTGGGGAGGGGAAGGAGGTAGGGTGGGGGTGATGGAAAGGGGGAGAGGAAAGAGGGGGCTCAGTGTGGGAGGGCCTCCTGGAGGAGGTGAGCTCTCAGTAGGGCTTTGAAGGGAGGAAGAGAGCTAGCTTGGATGTGTGGAGGGAGGGCATTCCAGGCCAGGGGGAGGACGTGGGCTGGGGGTCAATGGCGGGACAGGCGAGAATGAGGCACAGTGAAGAGGTGAGCGGCAGAGGAGTGGAGGGTGTGGGCTGGGCTGTAGAAGGAAAGAAGGGAGGTGAGGTAGGAGGAGGCGGGGTGATGGAGAGCCTTGAAGCTGAAAGTGAGGAGTTTTTGCCTGATTCGTAGGTTGACTGGTAGCCACTGGAGATTTTTGAGGAGGGGAGTAACACTCCCAGAGCGTTTCTGCACAAAGATGATCCGGGCAGCAGCGTGAGGTCTAGACTGAAGTGGGGAGAGACAGGAGGATGGGAGATCAGAGAGGAAGGAGGCTGATGCAGTAATCCAGTCAGGATAGGATGAGAGATTGAATGAGCAGGGTAGCTTTTTGGATGGAGAGGAAAGGGCGGGTCTTGGCGATGTTGCGGAGGTGATACCGGCAGGTTTTGGTGACAGATTGGATGTGAGGAGTGAAGGAGAGAGCAGAGTCAAGGATGACACCAAGGTTGCAGGCTTGTGAGACGGGAAGGATGGTAGTACCATCAACAGTGATGGGAAAGTCAGGGAGAGGACAGGGTTTGGGAGGGAAGATAAGTAGTTCAGTCTTGGACATATTGAGTTTTGTCATAAAGTAAGCACTTAACAAATACCCTTATTATTATTATTAAAATCGAAAAGGTCTTACTTCTGTAATGCTAACTTACCACATAATACTTAGTGTATAATTTTTGGATGACTCTGAGTCTCTAATGAACAATAGAGTACGTACACTATGAAGAAGATAATTCATTTTTACCACATGTTATTTTGACTTTAGAATTACTGAAGGTTAGGATGATAAATAAGTGGAGTTTCAAAGATCCCCACTATCCATTCCCTTAGATTGTGAACTTCGTGTAGGACAGGGCGTGTGTCTGATCTGATTATGGTGCATAAACTCCACCACTTACCACAGGCATTGGCACATAAAAATGTGTACCTCAGTATTATTATTATTATTACAAGTTTCCAGTTTTGAGGAGTGGGGACAGTCAATTTTCCTTCCCATTTCTGATTCCCAACATAAGCCAGTATGACACTTTGTCAATATGTGTTTCTGTAGTTCCAATGTTCCCCTTTGAAGTTGGGGGAGAAGAAGGTATGAGGAGCAAACATTCAGGGAAATGTACATCCCTAAAAACTTGGAATTTTAAAAGTAAAGAAAGTAGAGGAAAACAGCAACCAGACTCATGACTCCAAGAACAAAATGAAAAATCGCAAGAGCTAAAGGCTGCAATTAAAAAGCAGAAGGGGCCAAAAGTTTAATAAAATCCAACTACAGTTCTCCTAACTCCCCAGAGGCTGCATTCTTACTGAATCCCCCATTAATGCAGACTGGAGAGTTAGTACCTGACCCAGTGTCCAATGCCACACACATGAACAGAACCGTTTCTTTCTGAGACATGTCACGCTGTATCCAAACAGACTCATGGTGTTGTATTCTAGCCATAGTGAAGATACATTTACCTGGAGAACTGAATGTATTGCACTTGTCGATGATTTTTTGTATAGCTTGGGAATCCTACCTAACCCTAGCAGATGATCAGTGTATTTGAGGTCCCTCGATGTAGTGTTTACTCCCATGCTGGCAAAGCAAAGAGGGGTTTTAGTAGAAGCATCACTGAACAATGATAAGGCAAATATCCTATCTCATAAAACTAGGCACCCCATAATTCAAAGCCATCAATCTGGGCAAATTTATTTGACTGCCATCTACTGCTTTTTCTTGCTTTTCCCCGGTGATTGGGATTTTCCCATTGATTTCTCTAACGGATACCAAGAGCTGATGCCGAGTATCCCAGTACAAGAAGTCAGAATTTGAGCAGTCGGTTAAGTATGTTGGGCAATTAGCAGGGTTGGAAGGGCACTTAGTGGCTTTTACCAACCTGTTGAGGATAATAATAATAATAATGATGATGATGGCATTTGTTAAGCACTTACTATGCGCAAAGCACTGTTCTAAGCGCTGGGGTGGGGGGATACAGTGTGATCAAGTTGTCTTATGTGGGGCTCACAGTCTTAATCCCCATTTTACAGATGAGGTAACTGAGGCTCAGAGGATTAAGCTCAGAATGACTGTGCCAGGTTTGCTAGAGACATCTTGTCATGCAGAGCAAGAATTCTTCCATCCCTGTCCCCAGGAAAATCAGGCCAGTCTAGCCTAGCTAGAAAGAAATACATCTGCAGGGACGATGAAGTGGGAAGGAGGTAGAGAATTACTTGTTCCCTGCTACTGATAAGGATCTTCCATTTTCAAACCTTCACTTGATGACCTTGAGGCTATTTATCTTCTGATTTCTTATCTCTTGATTTCATCTTTCATCCAGTTCTCAGGTCTTCTGTATTCAATTAATCCATCAGTCAGTGGTATTCTCCACAGGGTTGTAGTCATCGGACTTAGTTTGCTTTGACAAGGGCTAAAGTGATGACTAACATGAAATATGATAGATCTCTGACACTACCAATCTCCCTTCTTTAAAATTTGAGGGAAAATCATAAAGCAATAGACCTGTCAATAAAGTCAGTGGTGCCGTGGATAGCAAGACCTTTCCACTGCAACCAAATGCTGAAAACCTACTCCAGTGGGAAGATCATTAAGTAGTCATTATGCTTGGAAAAGCATTCCAATAATCAATATCAACTGAGACATCTACTGAAGTGAAAATGCAAACAGTTTGGAGATATTCTCTTTGAAAGGTGATTGTAACTGCACTTTCAGAATGCTGTAAATACACTTAACTGCCTTTGTGTAAATAGAAAGCTGATAACTTTCACAGAACAGAAATTGATATTGAAGACTGGCTCTCAGCATGAAATTATTTTAGTTAGGGCCATGTTGTTAATCATTCTGAATTTCAGATTTGTATTTTCTTTTTATGTTTGCCACTAGGTTTACTGAAGTCTGTATTTCATGTCAGACAGAACTTCAAAGGAGAGAAAGGTCAGTCTGCAAGAGAGTAAAGAAAAAAGGCCAAGTTGATGCTTGAAAAGGCAAAAACATTAACATTTCTTTCCCAGTCCATCATTGAAAATGAGTCGACGAGCTCAGGCATTAATATAACTGATATACATAACTGACTATCTCAGAATAAAATACTGAGGGACAAGGTTTTAAAATGGATGAAAATCTATCCAATTCACAATCAAAGGAAACTCCATGGGTCTAGAAAATATTTTTTTCAGCTTCTTAAATTTAACCATCTGGAATTAATTTTTAAGAACCATCCTAATTTAGCCTTTCAAAATGAAGCATTTGCTATCTAGCAGGTCTACAACTTCATTATAAATATCAATTATTAATTCATCCATTCATTTCATAGTTGTTTATTGAGTGCCTACTACATAAAAACACTGTACTAAGTGCTGGGAAAAATAAACTAAGATTATTAGACATTGTCCCTGGCCCCCAAAGTCTAAAACGAAGGGGACAGAAAGACACAGGTCGATGTCACAGTCACAGGTTGGTGATAGACCTGTAAGGGAAGATAGGACTAATAAAACAGAAGGACAACATAAGACTACATAAATACAATGAGTGGCAGAATATGCCAAAGAGTGGCAGTTGAGAAGCAGCATGATATAGTGGATAGAGCAAGGGCTTGGGGAAGGACCTGGGTTCTAATCTCAGCTCTGCCATTTGTCCATTGTGTGACCTTAGGCAAGTCACTTCACTTCGCCGGGCCTCAGTTACCTCATCCAGAAAATGGCGATTAAGAGTGTGAGCCCCATATGGGACAGGGACTGTATCCAACCCGATTAGCTTTTATCTACCCCAGCGCCTAGTACAGTGCTTGGCACATAGTAAGCATATAACAAATGCTACAATTATTATTACTATTATAATTATGAAACATAATGAATTAAGCTTTTCATGGTATTTAAGTGCTTACTATGTGTCAAATACTATTCTTTAGCTGCGGAGAGGTGCAAGTTTATTAGGTCGGGGACAGTCCCTGTCCCACATGGACTTGCAGTCTAAATAGAAGGGGGGACGGTTTTCCCCATCTTGCAGTTGTGGAAACTGAGGCACAGGGAAATTAAGGGACTTGCACAAGGTCATACAGCAAGCAATGGGCAGAGCTGGGATTAGAACACAGGTCCTACTGACCTCTCAGCCTGTGCTTTCTCCACTAGGCCTTGCTGCTTTTCCAAAACAATGGACTTAGTTCTGTTTACAGTATAGGGAACTAAATGTTATCAATGTATTCAGAACATGAAATGTGGGAGGGATTCATGACCACTGAAGACCATAAAGGACTCACATCCCTTCCATGGAATTGAATGTCACAGAATGAAAATTCCTAAAAGTGACATCATTAAATTCCTGTACCCTTAAGAGGAATCCATGAGGGGCAAACAAGTCCAGAAATAAAGCTTAGTTTTACAGATCATGATTGATGTAAATTAAACTGTTGTAAAGAGAGGTCCGTTTGTCAATGAGTAGTGGATGATGGATGAATGAATGAATGTATGTGAAAGGAAAGGGGCTAATATGTCTCATTGTATGAAACAAGATGGCCTTGTCAATGAAGAGCAGAACTTGTTCTAGCTTGATAGAAGAAAAAGAGTGGAAAAAGATTTATCAACTTCATAAATGTACTATAAATAGCAATTATCAGCCATATTACTATTCATATAATTTATAAATAATAGTGACTGCAAGGACAATCTACTTAAGGACTTTGGTATTTGATCATATTATTAAAACTGCAACATTTTCAATTCAGAGTGACATCACCAAATCAATCAATCATATTTATTGTGTGCTTCCTGTGTGCTGTCCTAAGTACTTGGGAGAGTATAGTATAGCAGAGATTGTAGACATGTTCCCTGCCCACAGTGAGTTTACAGTCTAGAGGGGTAGACAGGCATTAATATAGATAAATCAACTATGAGTATGTACCTCAGTGCTATGGGGCTGAGGTAGAGATTAATAAAAGGTGCAAATTCAAGTGTAAGAGCGATGGAGGAAGTGGGAGAAAGAAGACATGAGGGCCTAACTGGGGAAAACCTCTTGGAGCCTTCAAGTAAGGCACTGAAGGTGGAGAGAGTGATGATCTGTCAGATATGAAGAGGGAGGGTGTTCCAGAGCATAGGCAGTATGTGGCCAAGAAGTCAGTGGCAAGAGAAACGCCAGTGGGGGAAGCAGCATGGCCTAGTGACAAGACCAGGGGCTTGATAGTCAAAGGATCAAAGAATGTGGGTTCTAATCCCCGCTCTGCCACTTGGCTGCTGTGTGACCTTGGGTAAGGCACTTCACTTCTCTGGGCCTCAGTTGCCTCTTCTGTAAAATAGGGTTGAAGACTGGGGGCCCATGTGGGACAGGGACCGTGTCCAACCTGACTACCTTGTATCTCCCCCAGTGCTTAGTACAGTACTGTATTTAGTACCGTGCTTGGCACATAGTAAGTGCTTAACAAATGCTGTAATCATGATTATCATTAAGGTCCTCTATCTCTCTCGATCTATGACATTTCTGATGCTCTGCACACAGTAAGCGCTTAATACATATGATTGAATGAATGAATAACTCAGAAGCAGAAAATTCAGTCTTTATTTTTATACAGTGACAAAAAGTACACCAAACTTCAAGATGACCCAATAACTAGAACATGATAGGACTATGCTAAAGGCACTCATGGCCCAAATTGTGAATATTCACCAAGTGCTTTTTAAGAGGGGAGCAATAAAACGGTACTATTTATTACACCTTTCCAGGGGAATGATGTCTATATAGAATGGTTTCTAGGTTTGTATTTTTTAAAGGTTGCTTGATAGTTCATGCAAATGCCATTGCAAAATGTATATCTGCCAAGCTGTGTACCTTTTTAGGAGGATTAAGCCTGTACCATTTCCCATACTAATGTCACATGGATATTGTATTGTTTCATTGTTGTATTGTTGTCATATGGGTGTTGCTGTTTGAGAAGCAGCATGGCTTAGTGGAAAGAGCACAGGCTTGGGAGTCAGAGGTCATGGGCTCTAATCTCTGCTCCACAACTTGTCAGCTGTGTGACCTTGGGCAAGTCACTTACTTCTCTGTGCCCATTCTAGACTGTGAGCCCACTGTCCCTATATGTTGCCAACTTGTACTTCCCAAGCGCTTAGTACAGTGCTCTGCACACAGTAAGCACTCAATACGATCGATTGCTTGATTGTTACCTCATCTGTAAAATGGGGATGAAGACTGTGAGCCCCACATGGGACAACCTAATTACCTTTTATCTACCCCAGTACTTAGAACAGTGCTTGGCGCATAGTAAGCACTTAACAAATACCAACACTATTATCATTTCCATACATGTCTGTCCCTGCAGAAGAAAGAGATTATCAGTGTGGCCTAGTAGAAAGACCATGGGCATGGGAGTTAGAGGACGTGAACCCTAATTAGAGAAGCAGCATGGCTCAGTGGAAAGAGCCTGGGCTTTGGAGTCAGAGGTCATGGTTTCAAATCCCACTCTGCCAATTGTCAGCTGTGTGACTTTGGGCAAGTCACTTTACTTCACTGTGCCTCAGTTACCTCATCTGTAAAATGGGGATTAAGACCGTGAGCACCCCGTGGGACAACCTGATCACCTTGTAACCTCCCCAGAGCTTAGAACAGTGCTTTGCACATAATAAGCACTAATAAATGCCATTAGCATTAGTATTATTATTAATCATGCCTCTGCCACTTACCTGCTCTGTGCCCTTGAGCAAGTCACTTGACTTCTCTGGATCTCAGTTCCCTTACCTGCACAATGGGGATTTAATACCTGTTCTCCCTCCTACTTAGACTGTGAGCCACCTGTGAGACCTGGTTATCTTGTATCTACCCCAGCACTTAGTACAGTGCTTGACAACATAGTAAGTCTTTAAGTGTTATTATTATTATCACTATTATTATTATTATCAATTTCGTCCTGAAAAAACCCATCTCCTCCAGGAGGTATTCCCGATCAATTTTTTTTCTTTTACAGGTTGGGTCATTTCCCTAATCACCTCTATCAGTTAGGTTTAAGCACCCCCATTAACCACCTGTAGCTAGCAAACTTTTATTTTTCATACCATACTCCTGCTAACATCAGCTGTGAAACATTGTCCTTTCTCCCGCTCCCCTTATTCATAAGTAATTTGTATCTACTTGCCTTCCTGAAGCTTAGTGGAAAGAGCACAGGCTTGGGAGCCAGAGGACATGGATTCTAATCCTGACTCAGCCACTTGTCTGCTGTGTGACCTTGGGCAAGTCGCTTAACTTCTCTGTACCTCAGTTACATCATCTGTAAATTGGGGATTAAAAGTGTGAGCCCCACGTGGGACAACTTGATTACTCTGTATCTAGCCAAGTGCTTAGACTAGTGCTTGGTACATAGTAAGCACTTAACAAATACCATTATTATTATTATTATTTCCCATGATTGTATGATCCTCAAGGACAGCGACTGAATCTCTGAATCATTTAGTACAGTGCTCTACACACAGTGGGTGTTCCATGAATACCATTAAGCGATTGATTGAGTTCTGGATTCTGTGTATAAGCAGCAGATGCATGTATTTGTTTGCTGTGGTCTGTGCTGGCCAAAGATTCCTTGTAAATAAATCCAGCTGTCATAGTCCTTCCTCATTTAAGCAAAAGATATGGACATTTTCCAGCCCAAGGGAAGTCTCTCTGTGGCTGCCAGATGGTGCTGATAGGCCATTTCTTTGTTGTTGTTGCTGTGTTTTAATTTGCACAGCCAGTTCCCTCATCTCTCAATCTCCACTCATTCTTCCTTCCTTCAAAATTTGGTTCTACCCCAGATAAACATCCCTTATGCCAGTCGACCTGTCTCTTCCAGGAAGGTTTTCTTCCAGTCCACCTTACCTAGGCAATGCTTGAGACTATAGGAATGGACCCAAGTGAGGGTCTTGAAGTAGTCTGGAAAGCAGCCAGGCCTGGGTGATAGAGGACCTGGGTTCTAATCCCATCTCCACCACCTGTCTGCTACTCTGTGACCTAGGGCAAGGAAGTTTACTCTTCTGTAAAATGTGGATGAAGACTGTAAACCCTATGCAGAACAGGGACTGTTTACAACCCTGTTACCTTGTATCTTCCCCAGTGCTCAGTGCAGTGCCTGGCACTTAATAAGGGCTGAAAATATACCATAAAATAGGTAAGAGCAAAGACAACAGCCACCATTCTAGTCTCTGAAAAACCAGATTGCAAGGGTTGGAATGGAACCAGTAGAGGAAAACAAAAGAAAGGTCGGGGCAAAATTAGAAAAATGAAATGTGGTGTTTTGTGGGGATGAGTGATCGATCAATCAATGGTATTTAATGAGCGCTTATTGTGTGCAGAGCACTGTACCAAGTGTTTGGGAGAGTACAGTATAAACAGAGTTGGTAGACCCATTCCCTGCACACAGTGAGGTTGCAGTCTATAGAAGCATATATGAAGGCAGTGGAGCATTTCAGGGAGATTGGATGTGGGATTTCAGAATTGGGCAAAGAGATGTGGAAGAAAACTACAACAAGACTGAAGATTTGAAGAGGAGGAGGAGGTAATTGGGGTGGAGATGTAGGGAAAGATAGAGAAAGGGCAAAATTTCCACCAGCAAGAATATTACCAGGAACTAGTGAATACATCCAGCAAAGACATAACTACAGGAACAATGGGTGACCAGCTCTTCTACGTCTTTATAAGGGAGGCCCAGAATAATGGCCTTCCATTGGAACGGAGCAAGATATGAAATACCAAATGAGGAACTTAGTTCAAGCGCTTAGTACAGTGCTCTGCACGCAGTAAGTGCTCAATAAATACGATTGAATGAATGAACTTGATTAAACACTGGCATGTGCTACTAAGAAAGGTCCTATAACAATTTTGGTATTTGTTAAAGTGCTTCCTGTGTGCCAAGCATTACTCCAAGAGCTGGGTGAAGATATAAGCCAATCAGGTTGGTCACAGTCCTCCATCCACCTGGGGCTTACAGACTAAGGGGAAGAGAGAACAGGTGTTTAACCCCCATTTTACAGTTGGGGAGATGCTTAGTACAATGCTAAGCACTTAGTAAAGTGCTTTTCTTCACAGTAAGTGCTCAATAAATATGATTGAATGAATGAAACTCAGGCAAAGAGAAGTTAAGTGACTTGCCCAAGATCACACCGCAGGAAAGTGCCCTAGTGGGGAGAACACAGGTCTGGGAGTCAAAGGACCTGGATTCTGATCCTGGCTCTGTCATTTGTCTGCTGCGTGACCTGGGGCATGTCACTTCACTTCTCTGTGCCTCTGTTCTTCTGTTCTGTCTCCTACGTAGACTGTGAGCCCTTTATGGGACAGGGACTGTGTCTAATCTCATTAACATGTAATAATAATGATGTATTTATTAAGCACTTACTATGTGCCAAGCACTGTTCTAAGCGCTGGGGGAGATATAAAGTAATTAGGTTGTCCCAGGTGGGGCTCACAATCTCAATCCCCATTTTACAGATGAGGTAACTGGGGCCCAGAGAAGTGAAGTAACTTGCTCAAAATGTCACACAGTTGACAACTGGTAGAGCCAGGATTAGAACCCACAATCTACCCCAGCACTTTGACACACAATAAGTGCTTAATAAACACCATAATGTAAAAAAAGTGCCAGAGCTGAGATTAGAATCCAGATCTTTTGACTCCCAGCCTGGTGCCCTTTCCACTAGGCCATACTGCTTAGATTGGTTCAGTGGTCAACCATCAGCAATGGACATGTGGAGGTGAATGCAGGGGCTTCTTGAGAGTCTAACCATTATATGATCCCTTCACCACCCCAGAATTTTCCATCCTGTATCTTCCAGACTCTCAGATTCTTACCTCAGACAGAATCCTTTTGTCTTTGGGAAGCCAGGAGAATTGGATTTAAATCTCCTTGAGGTCAGAGATGTCATTTGCTTCCCTTATATTCTTCCTAGAGCTCAGTACAGGACTTCACATACAGTAGGCACTGTAGGAAATACCACTGACTGATAATGAGTAGGTAAGCACTTGAGTACTGCAGAGAAGACAGGTCTACTTCCACCCAATGAGATGAGATTGTATTTACAGAATGCCCCCGCACGTGTGGCTTAAGCATTCAGCTAAGCTGTTCAAGTAAAACGGGACTATCGCACTGCATTACATTCTGATGGGTTTAGGCACAGTAGAGAAGGCAGTTCAAATTTAGAGGACCTTAGTGAACCATTAAATGAAAAGCAGAAAATAAGAGGGTAATGGTGAAAAGGCTGTTTTCACATTTAATTTTTATCAAAAATGCTCACTCAGCAGAGTACGATTATGGGAATGAATTTCCCTGAAACGGTAGAAGAGAGTGAGCATTCAAGTATGAACTGCTATTCCATGCTATTGCCATGTACTTCAAACTAACCTCTGGGTCCCTGCTTTCAAATCAAAGGTCTGAACCAGAGCTGAATGGGGAACCAAGCTTTGAGTCGTTCATTTTTTAAATTTTTTTTTTTATTGCTCTGTTAATGACATTTTCAGGGGATGGAGAGTAGGAAGGATTTCAATAAACGCTGAAATGTGTCACTTGCATTCGAGCAGATTGCTACAATATTGTATGATATAAAGGAAAACCTCTTGGAAATATTATCTCTCTGCTGCTAACCTTGCATTCCTCATCTCCTGCTCGGCGAAGTCATTGAATAGCCCATATAATTTCTCTTAGTCTTTATTTTTAAGAAAACTTGACTCCTCCCCCAAGATTTTTTTTTCTTTCCTGTTTTCATTATTCTCTTCTGACTCTATCATTTCTCCCCTGAGGGACACCAGGCTTTGAGGAATCACCCATCTTGAATAACAGTCATTCAGTAGTATTTATTAAGTGCCTACTGCGTGCTGAGCATTGTGCTGGGGATAGAATGCTAAAAGTAGAAAGCATAGTTTCCACCACCACAGAGCTGACAGTTTACTGGAGAACACTGATCTCCAGCAACAGTATCACCTCCAAGCCTTTATCACCATCATCAGCATTGTTCATGTGTGAAAGCCCTGTTTCAGTAAACACTACAATACGTCAACTTGCTTTCAAGCAGATTGCTGCAATATTATATGATGTAAGGGAAAACCTCTTGGAAATATTATCTACCTGCTGCTAACCTTATCATTCCTCATCTCCTGATCAGTGAAGTCATTACGTAGCCCATATAAATTCTCTTAGTCTTTATTTTTCTGTTCCAGCTGGTGAAGGGAAAAGTCTAAAGTAATAAATCCATCAATGGCTAGTGATTGTTCAATGTATGTAGAGTACTATACTAAGTGCTTGAAAGAATTAAAATAACAGTACTAATTGTGGTATTCCTTAAGTGCTTACCATGTGCTGGGCACTGTACTAAAGGCACTGTACTATACATTTCGGTAAATACAAGACATTCATTCTCACAGGTGAAGTAGAGGGAGTAGGATTTAATCCCCGTTTTGCAGATGAGGAAATTTGAGTCACAGAGACATTAAGTGACTTGCCCAAGGTCACACAGCAGGCAAATTCAGGAGCAGTGTGGCTGCTGGAGCTGTGTGGCTTAGTGGAAAGAGCTTGGGTTTTGGAGTCAGAGGACATGGGTTCTAATTCCGGCTCCAGCACTTGTCTGCTGTGTGACCTTGGGCGAGTCACTTAACTTCTCTGTGCCTCTGTTACCTCATTTGTAAAATGGGAATTAGGACTGTGAGCCCCAAGTGGGACAGGGGCTGTGTCCAACCCGATTTGCTTGCACACCCCCCTCCCCCCGCCCCAGTGCTTATTCCTGTGACTGGCACATAGTAAGAGCTTAACAGATACCACAGATGTTATTATTATTATTATTATTATTATTAGCTGGGATTAGAACTCAGGTCCTCTGAGACCCAAACGCTTTTCCAGTAGATCACAGTGTTTCTCCATTCAGCCAGCTGTGCTGACATTGGGATTTTATAAATGAGGTCTGTGACATAAGAGCTCTGCTGTACCCTCTCAAGGGCTCACCACTCTTTTGCTAAGACTATTCTTCTCCCACCCCAGCCAGACCTTTGCTAATTAGCATTAGGAGAGAGTTTGAAAATCACGGGCAGAGCTCTCAGTCAAGCTAGGTATTTTAGTCAACCATTTTTATACACAGAAATGTTTTTTTCCTTTCAAAATGAAGTAAGTAGGCTACCTTTTGATTTGCAAGTGATTGTGACACAGGGACAGTTTCTTACAAGTCCTTTTGTCTTGTTGCTCAGGAAAATAGCCTTATCCTAAGGCCATCAGCTGATGTTTTATACATTCATTCATTCAATCGTATTTATTCAGCGCTTACTGTGTGCAGAGCACTGTACTAAGCGCTTGGGAAGTACAGGTCGGCAACATATAGAGACGGTCCCTACCCGACAGCAGGCTCACGGTCTAGAAGGGGGTGATAGACAACAAAACAAAGCATGTAGACCAGTGTCAAAACCATCAGAATAAATAGAATTATAGCTATATGCACATCATTAACAAAATAGAGTAGCAAATATGTAACAAGTAAAATAGAGTGATAAATCTGTACAGATATATACAAGTTCCATGGGGAGGGGAAGGAGGTAGGGTCGGGGGGATGGGGAGGGGGAGAGGAAAAAAGGGGCTCAGTCTGGGAAGGCCTTCTCCTAGACTTCTCCTAGTTGTTGGCTGGGACTCTGCGCCCAGGTGCCCCCAGGTACAGCCCCAAAGTCTAGGAGAGAGCTTGACCTCTGGGGGTGCCAGAATAGGACACATCTTGCCTTCTCAGTTGTGAGGGGGACGGGAGGCTAGCGGCTCCTGCTCAGCCAGGCGAGGAAGACGGAAACCCCATTAACATCCCGGCCTCGGGTCTTGTATACCGGCAGAGGGACCATCACCATCTCAGCTTCACCGTTGGTCTGGAGTGTGGGTCAAGTTATAGCTACAGCTCTTCTTCCTGCCCAGTAAGTTGTGTGGAGATGAAGTTAAGGGTGTCACCTCCACTGGCCGAGTCTCTGGGGGCAGCATGGCCTAGAGGAAAGAGCCCAGGCCTGGGCGTCGGGCCACCTGGGTTCTAATCCTAGCTCTGCCACATGCCTGCTGCTTGATCTTGTGCAAGTCACTTGACTTCTCCAGGCCTCAGTGACCTCATCTGTCAAAAGGGGATTACATCCTACTCCCTTTCACTTAGAGTATGAGCTCCATGTGGGACAGAGATTGGGTCCAACCTGATTAACTTATATCTACCCCAGCATTTAGAACAATGCAAGGCATATAGTAAGCATTTATATTAGACAGAGGCATGTTACCCAGGGTTGGGTATGTCATCCCTGGGAACTTCAATACACATTTTCCCACAATTCTCACTTCCCCAAAGAACTACCAATTTCCATAAGCTTCCCTGAAGACATCAGAGGGTTTCTCTGACATCAATTTCCCAGACTAAAAGTCAGAAATCGAGAAATTGTTAAAAGGCAGAGGAAATGGTCTATGTTGTGGCTATGGAGATTGCACGGTATATCTTTGTTTTCCATTGGTAAGCTGTATGTTTTTTATCAGGCTGAAAGGCCAGCATCGATTGTGCTTTGAACTGGAAAACACTTTTGTGACATGGTGCCAGCCATGCTGGCTGATGATATGAAATGTCCTTAAGCAAAGACACATGATTGCTTTTAAGTCTGTCATGCTAAATTCTCTTGGTGTTTGCTGCAAAACTAAAATGCAGTGCTACCCCTTGTTGGCCTTTTTAATTTTTGGTCTACATGCAGCTCTGAAATCCTAAACTATAAATAAAAAGGTTACAGCCGATCCATTGCATGGATGTCTACTGAACAGTATCACACACTGACATGTTAAAAAATAGATGGTATGTACCAAGAGAACTATTGAACTAAACAATGCAGGTAAGTAGATGGAGTAAAGGTGAAATATTCCAGAAGAAACCAACTCCTTTGTGTCTTCACTGTCTGTTTGGAAGCCAGCTTCACTTCCTATTCAAAGCTTTAGCCCCCAGGAGCCTTCTAAGTTAGGGCAGGGAAGATCAGTTACAGGGATGTCCAAGTGTCAACAGGTATACCTGTCTACAAGAGCTTCTGTGTATTGGTTTTGTTGTTTGAGCAGTGGACTAAGCCAATCCTTGATGAACCTCATAGTATTCTTAAGAGCTCATTAGTCAATCCTGGCTGATGCTGGGAGTGAATTTGGGAATGATTTGATATAACATCAAATGAAGTTCAAGAGAGAGATTAACATATGAGAAAGGCAGACCAGAGGAGACAAGAGCAGTTATTAAAAATCACATATCTAGGGCTGATACAATTGAAGGGAGGAGGAAAAGAAAGACAAAGACATAAAAAATACTTTGCATCTTGAAGTTTCATTCAGCACATAATAATAATAATAATGGTATTTGTTAAGCACTTACTATTTGCAAAGCACTGTTCTAAGCGCTGGATGTGAGGTAGATGGATGGTTTGGCTTTTCAAAGTCTTTCACTTGCAGTGAAATCCAATATAAAATGGCAGATCATTAAAAGTTGCAGAAATCCAGAGGTTAGCATTTTTTTAATGTGCAAAGTATTAAAAGTGTCCTCTAAAAGAGCAGTTCTTTTGTTATATAAATCCCTGTTCGCTGAACCAATTTCCTGTTCATGAACTAAACCATGGATTAGATAAATTTGGTTTGAAGAGCATCACTCATGAAACAAATCATCAAGAAAGGAAAGGAAAGGAGAATTTTTAAGTCAGGCTTGTGTTTTTGAATGTGCTTCATAAAGTTCTCCATAAATTCAGCCCTTAGGAGTAAAGAATACCACTTCTTTGTTTGTGTTAATAGAATGAAATGAATATTTCCGGAAATACATAAAACAGAGAATTCATTAAATTTATGACTGAGGATTTATTCTAGTGAATCAAAAACGTTAGGCATTGTAACCCAAAATAGTCAATGAACCATTTCTCCAGAGAGAGTCTCTTCTTGGGAATAATATCCACTTTCTTTTTTATTAACATCATAAACAATAAGAGAGTTGCCGCACACAGAAGGAAAGCTTCACTCAGAGGAAGCCCAACCTACTGTACTAATATTGCAATGAAGAAAGTCTCATTCTGATTGCTCAGAAAATCCCAAAACTACATTACTCTTACTGTGGTAATCACTGAGCACTTATTTTGTGCTGCGGACTGTATTTATCATTGGAGTGTCCTTTGTCCTAGAAGAAGATGCCACTGATAGAGGAATCCATTGATGGTTGAATGTGTGACTGAAAAGGTAGTGTGGAATCCACAGGCTCGACTACTTTGTGTAGCTAAAATCAGTCATTCAGTCAGTTGCATTTTTTTGAGTGCTTACTGTGTGTAGAGGACTGTAATAAGCCCTCGGGAGAGTACAGTGTAATAGTGTTGGTAGACATGTTCCCTGCCCACAGTGTGCCCAATTGACTTGTTGTACTGAAGGAAATAGATAATGAATAATTGTGGTACATTCCTTGTCCCAAAAGTGACCAACAATCTAAGTGGGTGTAGGGAAGGTGACAGAGGTGTACAAAACAGGAGTAAGTTTCAAATAACAATAAAATGAATGGCATTTGCTAAGCATGGAGTTAGAAACAATATAATCAGATCAGACATCTAAGAGGAAAGGTGAATGGGTATCTAATCCTCATTTTACAGATGATGAAACGGTGGCCCAGAAAAACTAAGCAACTTGCCCCAGGTTACCCAGAAGGGATTAGAGCGGGGAATAGAACCCATGTCTTTTGTCACTCTGTTCTATGCTCTGTACTCTAGGCCATAGTGCTTCTCCACAATAGCACAAATTCAAAAGAAATAATAGCACAAAATTCCATATAAAGCAGTACTTAGAGGGTCAGGAGGTTGGCTGCTTGCCACTCCAGGAAATAGTCTTTCCTTACAAATGACTACAGCCTTCAGAATTTTCTCAGTGATTGAGAGAGAAAGGTTTGTTCCACCCTCCATTGTTCTGGGGTCTGTATTCCTTCAGTGTCAGATGGGAGGGGAGAGCTTCCCCCTGCCATAGAGTGCCTCCCACCCGGAGGTGGCAGTTGGGGGAAGTAGCATGGCCTAGTGGATAAAGCACGGGCCTGGGTTCTGATACCTACTCCCTCACCCACCTGCAGGGTGACCTTGGGCAAATCACTTCGCCTTTCCGTACTTCCTGTGTAAAATGGGGATTTAGATTTTGAGTGCTGTAAGGGATAGGGACTGTGTCCAATATGATTAGCTTGTATCTACTCCAGTGCTTAGTACAGTCTCTGGCACATAGTAAGTGCTTAAAAAGTACCATAAAAAAAAATCAACTGCAGTCATGAGATCCAAGCTTCAACTCCACCCATCCCCCACTCCTCAGGTATTTTTTTAAATTCTTTTTTTAATGGTATTTATTATGTTTTTACTATGTGCCAGGCACTGTACTAAGTTCTGGGATAGATAAAGCTTAACAGGTTGCACATAGTTCATGTTCCACATGGAGCTCACGATCTTAAACCCCATTTTACAGATGAGAAAACTGAGGCACAGAGAAGTTGTCACTTGCCCAAGGTCATACAGCAGACGAGTGTCAGACCCATGTGGTAGTTGTAGTTCTCCGAACTGCAAGACATGGAACCACAGTATCTTTTTTGCTTATGTTCAAAAATTATCCATATTTTAGTTCTTACAGGGTTTTTTAATCTCTTTTATTATTTTTTAAAACTAAACTAGTAAATAGGATGGATGGATGGCCAACTATTATGCTGTTATTTGGGTTTTACAGGGATAGTGAAAAAGCCTATGTTAAGGCAACTCCAGAAGCCTAATTCTTCAGTCAGAGAACTACTGTATCCAAGGTTTTCTCCAGGGATCAAGCAGGAAGGATCATTAATCCTTCCTATGGATTGGTAGAAGGTAAAAAAAAAAAAATGGGAGTAATGTCCTACTTCTGTCTGACAACAGTAATAGTAATAATAATAATAATAATGATGGAGGCATTTATTAAGCACTTACTATGTGTAAAGCACTGTTCCAAGCGCTGGGGAAGTTACAAGGAGATCAGGTTGTCCCACGGGGGGCTCACAGTCTTAATCCCCATTTTACAGATGAGGGAACTGAGGCACAGAGAAGCAAAGTGACTTGCCCAAAGTCACACAGCTGGCCATTGGCAGAGCCAGGATTTGAACCCATGACCCCTGACTCCAAAGCCCGTGCTCTTTCCACTGAGCCACGCAGTAACTCCCCTGAGGTGTTCAGCCTATTCAGGAAGAGATGGACAAGAATGGAAAATGGACACAAAACAAGGAATAATAAATATTTTATGACAGAAGAACCCCAGTGAATTGCTTAGACTCAGGAAATGAGTCCAATATCCCAAAGGAATTGAGCATTGTGTAGGGTTTATTAGTTCAGCCAGAATGGGAAAGGAACACAGGTGATGGGAACGGACCTAAAAAAGATTCAGTGGAGATTGGCTAAGACCATGCTTTAGCTATTACTGCAGATGACCAAATTGCCTTGTTTTGCATTGAAACTCAAAAAGCCATATACTGTAATCCTACATTTTGATCTACACTGGTAGTGTTACTGTTAATTTTGTGTTAAGCAGTAGAAACATGTCCCTGAGATTTATAGGATTGTCCTTTCCTGTAGGAGGATTTCCTGTAATGCTAAAATGTAGACTGTCTTACGGAAGCCAAAACCACTGAAAGTGGAACTGAGGGGAAGTAGGAAGCCTGGCTGGGAAGTATATTTCCCATAATCATCTCAGAGTGTAAGCTAATCACGCTGGGCAAGTCTTTAAAAGTTGAGGGAAGATTCTAGCTCTGTTTTTTCTCTCCCTCTCTCTTCTCCTTGTTGAAGAACCGACCTTCTATATAATCATCTGTCATGAACAAAGAAATCACCACTTCCTGTGAAATTTTCCAATGAGTGGCTAACTCCTTACCATTGGCTCTGAAGCACTCAGTCACCTTGCCCCCTTCTATCTTACCTCACTGATTTCCTACTACAATCCAGCACTCACTTCACTGCTCCAACACCAACCTAGTCACTGTACTCTGATCTCATCTATCTTACCACTGACCCCTCACCGACATCTTGCCTTTGCTTACATTAAGTGCTCAATAAATACAATTGATTGATAAGTTGATTGATAAGTGCTGAAAAGGCCAATGGCTGAAAAGGCCAATGGGAGGCTCACAGTTCTGGCCATTTTGTGCAAAGAAAACTGTCCCTTGTGTTGTTATTTATAATATCTGTAGTGCCACATGCTATTTTCTCTCTTGCCTCCTTGTTTCTTTGTTCTGGGGTTTTCTTTTCAAAATCAATCAGTCAATTATATTTATAGAGTGCTTACCATGTGCAGAGCACTGTCCTAAGGGCTTGGGAGAATTCACTATAACGGTATAACGGACACATTACTTGCCCACAAGAAATAGTGACTCCTTTTCTTGACAAGAAGCTATGCTGATTTGTCTTGCATAATTGAATCCCAAATTTCAGGTGGGGCACATCATTGGCTTTGCTTACCAGATCCTTAAATCGTTTTCTCTGCCCTCCTTGCTTTGGGTTCTCCATTTCAGCTCTCCCTGGGGCAGTTGTTGGGATACACTGCTTTGTTCATTCTTCCCACTGTCCTACCCAGTGCAGCTGTGTTAAGGTGGGCTTAGCTTTGTTGCTAGGAATGACTATGTTCCAAGATGTCACTGTGAAATCTTGTAAAAGCTCCTAGCCTATGTTTCTGAGGGCATCCTCTTAGAATTTTAACTTTTGGGAATTTTGTAAATACATGAGAGTTTGGGTATTGATGAAACTTGATATTTAGAGGTGTGTTGTGATTTCAGTCTGCTTTAACTTTCCCCTTTATCTTTTTCATTGCAGTAGTAGTTAATATTAGTAGTATTTAAAGAGCACTTCATTTCTGCTAAGCACTGTCTGAAGGACTGGGGTGAATGTAAAATATGCTAATTCAGACCTACTGTGAGCCCCACAAGGGGTTCACAATCTCAGTATGAAAGGACAATGAGAATAAATACATAACTTTTATACAGAACACAGGGAATAGGAGAACATCATGAACAATAATTCATTCATTCATTCAATAGTATTTATTGAGTGCTTACTGTGTGCAGAGCACTGTACTAAGCGTTTGGGAAGTACAAGTCAGCAACATATAGAGACAGTCCCTACCCAACCAAGGATGAATACAAAGGACTATGAATGAATAAACTATCTCTGAAGGGGGCAGCCCTGATGATCTTTCCCACTCCAGGCAGAGTCCTTCTTTCTCTCCATTTGTTTTCAATTTTTAAATAATTTCCTTGTGTGTTTTTTTAATAGTATTCATTAAGCATTTACTGTTTTCCAGGAACCGACAAAGCTCTGGGGTAGGTCAGTCAGTCAATTGTATTTTATTGAACACTTACTGTGTGCACAGCACTGACCCACATAAGCCTCACAATCTTAATCCCCATTTTACAGATGAGGTAATTGAAGCCCAGAGAAGTGAAGTGACTTGCCCGAGGTCACATGGCAGACAAGCGGCAGAGCTAAGATTAGAACCCAGGTCCTTCTGATTTTCAGGCCCATGTTCTATCCAGTAGGCCACACTGTTTCTCTAATTCTGTCTGTTTGGGAGTGGCCGGCAATACTCTGATGCCTTCTCGGGCATCTCTCCCAGCAACTCTGACACAGCAGCTATCCACGACTGCCAGATGAAGCCTGTTTGCATTTTGGGACTAGTAGTCATGTGCAGAGAGAACAGCTGAAATGATTTGGAGTCCAACCGCCTCAAAAGGCTGGCCGAGAAAGGAAGAGGACGCTCTGTGAAAAGTGCAAAGCTATCTGCTCAACAAAATAGGGCAAACTCTAACGAATCAATCAGTGATATTTAATGAGTGCTTACTCTGTGCAGAGCACTGTACTAAGTGCTTGGGAGAATAAAGAACAATAGAGTTGATGGACACATTCCCTGCCCACAGGGCTTACAGTCTAGAGGGGGAGACAGACATTAATCTAAGTAAATTAAAGATAATCAATCGTATTTATTGAGTGCTTACTATGTGCAGAGCACTGTACTAAGTACAGTAGGGTACATAAGTTCTGTGGAGCTGAGGGAGGAGAGTGTTAAGGAAGCCAATCCAAGTACAAGGGCGTTACAGAAAGGTGTGGAAGAAGAGGAAATGAGGGCTTAGGCAGGGAAGGCCTCTTGGAGGAGGTGTGCCTTCTTGAGGGTGGGGCGAGTTATCATCTATCAGATATGAAGAGGGAGGGCATTCCAGGACAGGGCAGGATGTGGGGGAGAGGTTGGTGGCAAAATAGATGAGATCAATATACTGTGAATAATTTGGCATTAGAGGGTCATCGTGTGCGGGCTGTGTTGTAGTAGGAAAGCAGTGAGGTAAGCTAGGAGGCTAGAAGTTGATTGAGTGTTTTAAAGCCCATAGAAAGGAGTTTCTGTAATAATCATTAAAAAATACAGTATTTAAGGGCTTACTTGGTGCCAGCCACTGTATTAAGTGCTGGGGTAGAGGCGAGATAATCCGGTTGGACACAGGTCTTGCTCCACATGGGGCTCACAGTCTTAATTCCCCTTTTACAGATGTGGAAACTGAGTCACAGAGTAGTTAACTGACTTGCTCAAGGTGACACAGTAAACAAGTGGTGGAATCGAGTTCATTCATTCAATCACCTTTATTGAGTGCTTACTGTGTGCAGAGCACTGTACTAAGTGCTTGGGAAGTACAAGTTGGCAACATATAGTGACGGTCCCTACCCAACAGCGGGCTCACAGTCTAGAAGGGGGAGACAGACAACAAAACAAGACATATTAACAAAATGAAATAAATAGAATAAATATGTACAAATAGAGTAATAAATATGTACAAACATATATACAGGTGCTGTGGGGAGGAGAAGGAGGTAAGGCAGGGGGGATGTGGAGGGGGAGGAGGGGGAGAGGAAGGAGGAGGCTCAGTCTGGGAAGGCCTCCTGGAGGAGGTGAGCTCTCAGTAGGGCTTTGAAGGGAGGAGAGCCCAATACCGCAGCCATGGCAGGAGCATCCACCACCATTTTGAGTTCTGGGTTCTTTTTTTACAGTACCTGTTTTATGTTTCCTGTGTGTGTCAGGCTCTCCACTAAGCAGAAGGATAGATACAAGCTTCTCAGACTGTGTCCAACCTGATTATCTTGTAGCTGCCCCTTAGCTTAGAATGGTGCTTGACACATACTATTATTATTAGATCATGTCCCACTTGGGACTCCCAATCTTAATCCCCCTTCTACAGATGAGGTAACTGAAGCACAGGGAAGTGAATCACTTTACCCGTGGTCACACAGCAGACAAGTGGCTGGTTTGGGATTAGAATACAGGCCTTTCTAACTCCCAAGCCCATGCTCTACCCACTAAACCATGCTGCTTCTCACGTATAGAGAGGACAGTGTCCCAACCCTCTTATTAGAAAATCAGCATGGCTTTAGTAGAAAGTGCCTGGGCTTGGGAGTCAGAGGTTGTGGGTTCTAACCCCAGCTCTGCCACTTATCAGCTGTGTGACTTTGGGCAAGTCACTTCTCTGTGCCTCAGTGACCTCACCTGTAAAATGGGGGTGAAGACTGTGAGCTCCACGTGGGACCATTTGATTACCTTGTCTCTCCCCTAGCGCTTAGAATGGTGCTTGACCCGAAGTAAGCACTTCACAAATACCATTATTATTATTATTATTACAGAGAGTGGGGCGGACACACCAACGTTCAGACACACAGAGGTGTAGACAAACAGACAGTGAGCATGCATCACCTGACACTCAGCCCACATGCCCCATTCGTCCACCAGCAAGGTGTCCTCTGTCCCAGCCCTTCGGGCTCTTAGACCCGAGGTCCAGCAGTCACCCCCAAACCAGGCCAGACTTTCCCCAAGACCTAGGCTATCTATCTGTTCCCCAAACCTTCCCCCAACCAACCCGCATGTGCCCCCAAAACCCCAACCAGCAAGAGTTTAGAAACCACGATGTCTGACTCCCAGGCCTCTGCTATTTTCACTAGGCCATGCTTCTTCTGTTTGATGCAAGGCAACCACTTGAGGTTCTTGAGTAGTGGGGAAACTTGGAATGAATGTTTATGGCAGAAAAATGATTTGGGCAATAAACTGAAGTATGGACTGGAATGAGGATAGGCAGGACAGCAAACAGCAAGGAGGCTGATACACTGATCAAGACAGGTTAAGCAAAGTGCTTGGGTTAATGAATACTTCTTAGTCTGCCACTGGGAAAGGTCCATTCAAGCAGTTTTATTTTTGACATGAACTCAGCCAAAGCCTACGTGGATATAATTTCCATATCCAGCTTATTGAAAAGCTGGTCTAATATTCCTGAGGAACTCTGCGACAAGTCTGTCTCTGAATCATCTGGAAAATTGCCTGAATCCTCTTTGGCTCTCTGAGGAGACCAGCCAATGGGGGTACCAAGGTGGTGCTATAGTATCTCTTGAGTCTACCAGGGCACGGGCCAGAGAGGAATAGGAAAAGCCGTTTGATTTTTGTCCTGTAACCATAGCAGTAGAGGAGAGAGTGAGAAGGCCATACTTGTGAGGAAACCCATCACCTGTAAAAGGAACTCAGATTAGGGAGACACCAGTGGACAGCCAATTCCATTTCAGTGTGGGAAGAATTGCATTTTTAATATTACAGTGGGTAAGATTGTGTGCATCGATGCACAGTGATCCAGTAGCAATTCTGAGGCCAAGCCTGAAGGAAACGCAGACTGTGAGCAAGGAATGTGTCTATCAACTCTGTTACGTTGTGCTCTCCCAATAGGTTAGTAAAGTGCTCTACACACAGTCCCTGTCCCTCATCAGGCTCATGGTCTATGTTGGAGGGAGAACAGGTTTTTAGTCTCCATTTTACATATGAGGAAAGTAAGGCATAGAAGAGCTGTGTCACTTGCCCAAGTCACACAGCAGGCACTGAGATTTGGGATTAGAACCCAGGTGCTCTGACTCCCAGGTTGTGCTCTTTCCACTAGGCAATTACTTTTTTTTATCTGTTGAGTGCCAGGCACTGTTTTAAGCACAGGGGTAGATACAAGAGAATCAGCTTGGACCCAGTTCTTGCCCCAGATGGGGCTCACAGTCTTAATTGCTTAGTACAGTGCTCTGCACACAGCTAGCACTCAATAACTACGATTGAATGAATGAATAATCCCCTTTTTACAGGTGAGATAACTGAGTCACAGAGATGTAAAATGGCTTGCCCAAGGTCACACTGCAGATAAGTGGCAGAGCCGGGATGAGAACCTGGTCCTTTGACTCCCAGGCCTGTGCTCTATCTACTAGGTCACGCTGCTTCCCTCAGCCATGCTGGCATGGGTTCTGCCTAATATTGCAGAATGCCTGAGGACAGGGGATGGCTGACAGTCTGAAGTGTGAAGATTGGAGGTGACTCTTTAAGGGATAAATAATCAGAATCTTTTCCATAATTTAATAGATTCATCTAAAGCTCCTGAAAACCCTCAAAGACTGCTGAAATTGCTTACAAGTGTAAACATTCCTCAAGGCGAACTTTGAACATGAAGAGGGCTGGCCACAATAGCATCATCAAATGGTGAGCAAGGTAGAAGAAAGGAGAGAATTCATTCATTCATTCATTCAATCGTATTTATTGAGTGCTTACTGTGTGCAGAACACTGTACTAAGTGCTTGGGAAGTACACGTTGGCAACATATAGAGATGGTCCCTACCCAACGGTGGGCTCACAGTCTAGAAGGGGGAGACAGAGAACAAAACATATTAACAAAATAAAATAAATAGAATAAATACGTACAAATTAAATAGAGTAATAAATACGTACAAACATATATACATACATACAGGTGCTGTGGGGAGGGGAAGGAGGTAAGGCAGGGGGATGGAGAGGGGGAGAGGGGGATAGAAAGGAGGGGGCTTAGTCTGGGAAGGCGTCCTGGAGGAGGTGAGCTCTCAGTAGGGCCTTGAAGGGAGGAAGAGAGCTAGAGAGCTAGCTTGGCAGATGTGCAGAGGGAGGGCATTCCAGGCCAGGGGTATGACGTAGGCCGGGGGCCGATGGCGGGACAGGCAAGAACAAGACACGGTGAGGAGATTAGCGGCAGAGGAGCAGAGGGTGTGGGCTGGGCTGTAGAAGGAGAGAAGGGAGGAGAGGTAGGAGGGGGCGAGGTGATGGAGAGCCTTGAAGCCAAGGGTGAGGAGTTTCTGCCTGATGTGTAGGTTGATTGGTAGCCACTGGAGATTTTTGAGGAGGGGAGTAACATGCCCAGAGCATTTCTGGACAAAGACAATCTGGGCAGTGGCGTGAAGTATGGATTGAAGTGGGGGGAGACAGGAGGATGGGAGATCAGAGAGGAGGCTGATACAGTAGTCCAGACGGGATAGGATGAGAGCTTGAATGAGCAGGGTAGTGGTTTGGATGGAGAGGATAGGGCGGATCTTGGCAATGTTGCAGAGGCGACACCGGCAGGTTTTGGTGACGGATTGCACCTGAGGGGTGAACGAGAGAGCGGAGTCGAGGATGACACCAAGGTTGTGGGCTTGTGAGATCGGAAGGATGCTAGTGCCATCAACAGTGATGGGAAAGTCAGGGAGAGGGCAGGGTTTGGGAGGGAAGACATCCAGATGGAGATGTCCAGAAGGCAGGAGGAGATGCGAGCTCAGGCCTCCTCTAGGGATGGGCAGAAGAACCTTGGTCTCATCGGAGTGAAGTGGCACTAGAGCGTCTCCTCTGGTTCCTGCCCGTGGACATGTCAAGTTCTGAACCCTGGTCTTGAGACATCTGAACTGGTGATCCTACGCGTCTGATCTGGACCACATCTCCTGGCCCAGGTACAATTCTGGGAGTGCGTGGACCCCGGGCCGCGCCTGCGTGCTGGCGAGGAATGCGAAGAGAATAGAAGGGGAAAAGGACACAGGGAGAGAAAGAGAGAGAAAGATGGAGGAGAGGCAGATCATGGATAGAGAGAAAGTGAGAGAGATGGAGAAGGAGAGAGAGGGAGAATGAAAATGAGAGAGAGAAGGAGAGAAATGGACTGAGACAGAAAGAGAGAGATTTCAATTCTGCAGACTTAATGGCTCCTGGGAATCAAACTGTTGCTTGGAATAGAGAGGAGCCTAGGGACTGGCCACGTGAAGTGATGATTTAGCTATTTATTTAAGTGCCCTTAATTTTTTTTACCCTACGTTCTATCCTGCTTAAACTGTGAGACCCATATGAGACAGGGACTGAGTCCAACATGATGAATTGTATCTACTCCAGTGCTTAGAACGGTGCTTGACATATAGTAAGCACTTAACAAATACCATCGTTATCATTATTATTTACTGTTGATTTTTTAATTAGCTACATCATTTTTCATTTACTGTTTGTAATATATTCCCATTTCCTAGCTGTGAAGTTCCTGTGGGACACAACCCTTGTCTGAATTGTTTGCTTTGTCCCTACACCACACACAGTACAATGCCTGGCAGAAAGTAAGCATTTAATAACTTTAATGATAAATGAAACAACACCCAAATGGTATACTGGTAGTGTTAAGGCAACACCTTGGATTTTGCTTCCTTGGAGAAGGACCAATTCCAAATAGTATTATTTGGGTCTTCTATCTCACACATACTATGAGGAATGCATCCTGCATGAAGAACACTGTACTGAATGCTTCCTATAGGTAGCACACTGTTTTGTGCACCTACTTTGTACAGAGTGGAAGGGCACAGCATTGTACTAGACACACACTATTTGCAGAGTATTGACCTAGATGTATAGGCTTTATTAGTGTCTTGAGAATATGCAATAGTGTTAAAGGACACTGTCTCTGCCCTTGACCTGTATTTTTTCAGTAGTTTCAGAGATGTTATGCAGTCACCTTCAGAAAGAAAACGATTAATATTCTTTTCTATTATTAGCCACAATCTTTCTGTAACTCATTAAGAAACTTCTTTGAGGTCTTTCATTAGTAAATAGCCACAGTTTGCATGTTGTGAAAATAGGTCATTAATGCTACTAGTAACATTAAGTTTTGTCTGTCTTCCCCACTAGATTGTAAGCTCCTTTAAGGCAGGGATTCTGTATTTCGCCTTCACTGTAGTCAGTCAATCCACCAACATTATGCATTGAGACCTTACTGTGTGAAGACAATTGCACTAAGCACTGGGGAGGATACCACCCTAACAGAGTTGATTGATACTTTTCCTGCCAACGTTGAGCTTATGATCTAGAGATAACGCCACCATCCGGTACTCTCCCGAAGGCTTAATACAGTGCTCTTATACAGAGTAGGTCCTCAATGAATACACTTGATTGATTGCTTGATTAATTCTCTATGAGGAAAGAAATACCTATCATTAACCAAAACCCCATAGCATGCCCTAAACGTACATAGGCCCAGTAGACTCACTTTATGCACTAGGTCTTTGCATAAATCAAAGTAGATCAAAAAGAAAGCAAGCAGCTCAGTGCTAATCAGGCAGGGGACTCAGCTGAAACTGAATCTGCCTACCCTTCCTTTGATCCCTTTTGCTTTATTTCAGAGTAGAACCAGTGTTTGATAAGAGACAGCTTACCTTAATTTTGAACCTTCCCACTGAGCCATCTTCTTTGGCCCTAAGTCCCAAGAACTGAAGGAAATTGAGGGGATTTTTCTGAATCTTTAAAACACAAGTTTCCCATCAAATATCTAGAAGAGCTGTAGGTACGCAATAAGAGCTTTTGTGGACCATTTCACATGATTTGGCCTTGGAGTACCTAATTTCATGTCAGTATAGCACAAAATTAGGTGGAAGGGTTGGCAGTTATGTTCGGTGTAGCTGATGGAGTCCTTCAAAATGTGTTTTCCTCAATGGCATGGATAAATAGTTCTTGCATTAATAGCTGTTTTTTTCGACTAAATAATTGTCCTGATACTCTGTTTCACTTTGCTAGTGTTGGGCAAAATTTATTGGTGAGAGTACTGTCAATTCTGCCATAACTGAGTGTTTTCATTATGCGTTTTGGATGGAATACTACTGAGGAAATAGAGAACGTTCTTTCCACCTGGGCATCTATCTTGATTCAATCCACTGTAGTATCAAGAAGGAAAAGTTTTGCTCACATGTGCCCTGTTAGTCAGGTTTGAGCAATACAGGACAAGCTATCCTTAATGTGAGTTGTACATGTCCTTTTGAAAAGAGGACATTTTTAACAGTGAGATCTCATTGACTGTGAGCTCACTGTGGGCAGGAATGTGTCTGTTTATTGTTATATTATACTTTCCCAAGCACTTAGGAGAATGTTTTGCACACAGTAAGTGTGTGTCTTCAGGAATGCAGCTCCAAAATTCAGTATACAGCTGGAATTCTCTTCTTCACTGCTACACATAGATATAAATCCTTGCTGCCCTGTTGAGTTGGGCCCATTCAAGACCATCTCTATTTCTGCCTTTTCATTGCTTTTCTTTGTGTTATTGTACCATGAGTTGAAGTTCTCAAAAATGGTCTTCTAGTGAGCTAGGTTTCAGTTTGAGGAGACAGGCAATATACAGAGCACATTTTCTGCAAATATGTAGCCCAGGGTATTGGGCTTTAGATCTCCAATGATGCAGCAGCAGCATTTGGCCTATAGCTTGGACACCTGAGCAGCCCTATTAACTAATGCCGTGCTCACTCCAGATAGGGAAATGGATAGAAAAGATGTCTCGAGCATTGCCTACTGCCCCAAACTCAAATTGTTCAGAATAATTTGTTTGTTTCTCCAAACCAGAGAAGCATATTGGCCTAGTTGAAGACGTGGGTTCTAAGCCTGGCTCTGCTATTTGCCTACTGTTTGACCTTGGACAACTAACTTAACTTCCCTGTACCTCAGTTTCCTAAAGTGTAAAATGGGAACTTAATTCCTGTTCTCAATCCCACTTAGACTGTGAGCCCCAGATGGGGCAGAGACTGTATCCAAACTGATTACTTTGCTTCTACCCCAGAACTTAGTACAGAGCTTGGCACAAAGTAAGTGTTTAACAAATACCATCGCCATTATTATTATACTGGTCTTCGAGACAGTTCTGCATTTAGGAATTTTAATTAAAACTAACATCACTCACTATTTTAATTTGACACCTGATTATGGCTTTACAACATAGTTTCAAATTGACAAAAGTTTCCTCCTTTCTGGAGGTCTTGGGGCATGAGCAGTGATGAATGAGTGGATGGGAAAAGGCAGGGAAATGGGGAAACAATTTTAAAAGCTGCAATGTGGAGGGTTAAAGCAGAGGAAAGTTCAAAATAATAATAATAATAATAATTGTGGGGGTGGGCGTTTACGCTTACTTAATGTGCCTGGCACTGTACTAAGCATTGGAGTTGATACAAGCAAATTAGGTTGGACACCATCTCTGTCCTTTGTGGGGCTCACAGTCTCAATCATCATTTTACAGATGAGGTAATTGAGGCCTAGAGAAGTAAAGTGACTTGCCCAAGGTCACATAGCAGATGAGCTCTCCATCACCTTGCCCCCTCCTACCTTACTTCCCTTCTCTCCTTCTACAGCCCAGCCCACTCACTCCACTCCTCTGCCACTAACCTCCTCACTGTACCACATTCTCACCTGTCCTGCCTTTGACCCCTGGCCCACGTCCTACCTCTGGCCTGGAATGCCCTCCCTCCACACATCTGCCAAACTAGCTCTCTTCCTCTCTTCAAAGCCCTACTGAGAGCTCTCCTCCTCTAGGAGGCCTTCCCAGACTGAGCCCCCACTTATCCTCTGCTCCTCCTCCCTCTGCCCTACCCCCTCCCTCTTCCCACAGCACTTGTGTATATTTGTACATAGTTATTACTCTATTTTATTAATGATGTGTATATCTATAAGTCTATTTATTTTGATGGTATTGACACCTATCTACTTGTTCTGTTTTGCTGTCTGTCTCCCCTTCCAGACTGTGAGCCCATTGTTGGGTAGGGACTGTCTCTATATGTTGCCGAATTGTATTATCCAAGCACTTAGTACAGTGCTCTTTACCCAGTATGCGCTCAATAAATATGATTGAATGAATGAATCAAAAGTGACAGACCTGGGACAGGGAGAAGGGAGCAGGAGAAGTGGGGGACACAGTAGGGAGAGGTTCCCTATCACCAGGCAGAATCCCCAGAGATCAACATATCTCTTTAACTTCTGTCGAAGTCTAAAGTAGACTACCCGATTGTGGAAACTCTCTGAATCACTATAAATGCATTTTTGTAGCTACGTCACTCATCTGGAGATGTCTGGGTGAATTCGGTGAAAACGGATTTTCTGACCAATAGACAACCTCCTATTCATAATGTTGTTCCTATGAAAAATTTGGCTCCCTTGGAAAGCGTTTGGACTCAAAAAACAGTTCTCAGAAACCAACTACGTCAACTTAGGCCAGCCTGCCCAAGTGGTCTGATGAGGAGACGGCTGCTCTCCAAGGTCCTGAATTCAAACATCTACTTGAAGCATTTCTGAAACGAGAGAAAAGCTTGAGTCAAGAGACCAGATTTTTAGAATGAGAAAAGCCATATTGCAGTTTCATAAGTAATGGTCGGGCTCCAGCGCCCGGGATCTGAAAACAGTAATCCTCATGGATAGATGAAGAAGCAATACGAGGACAAGTTTGGGGGACTTCCCATTTGTGGTATGGAATAAAGCCCTATTTGTGGCTGTTAATACACCAATTCTGTGAACTTTGATGAAAAGGATTAGAAATAAGAATAATATGCATTTTTGTTTTTGTTTTTAAGGACAGTCCTGGTGACTCTAATGATGAGGGTATTGATTTTATTAATGATGCGTATATCTATAATTCTATTTATTTTGATGGTATTGACACCTATCTACTTGTTCTGTTTTGTTGTCTGTATTCCCGTTATAGACTGTGAGCCCACTGTTGGGTAGGGACTGTCTCTATATGTTGCCCAATTGCTTTATCCAAGCACTTAGTACAGTGCTCTTCACACAGTAAACGCTCAATAAATAATAATGATGGCATTTATTAAGCGCTTACTATGTGCAAAGCGCTGGAGCACTGTTCTAAGCACTGGATATGATTGGATGAATGAATGTAAAGGTAAACCAGAAGGTACAGAAGGTAAACCATTAGCAAGAGTCAGGCACTGATCCAAATCACTGCCTAAATCTGACCCTTTACAATCATTCAGATTTTTCTGTTTCCCCAGCTTGACATTCGTTTAGGATTTACATTCATTAAGAAGCATTTTATGTCTCCAAATATTTCACAGCCCACAAAACCTCCCAATTTCTAGGCATTTTTTCCTCCTTCCTTATGAACTGTAACCCTTACTATGCACAGAAAGTGAAAAATGAATGTGCGGGAGAACCATGCAAATGATGTGTTCTGCCTATGTGAACTTTCAAAAACATTTTTATTTTATTCCTTCTAATCAATGATGTTCTTTGCTACAGTGTTCGCACTGAGTTAATTCTCTCCCCATGTTCAGGAGTGTCCCATTTACTTGTCATGGGGAGATTGAGAAATCCATTGTTAATTATTATGGCATAAATTCCTGGCCCAGCAGCCTACACTGGGGACTGAGATGCCTACTACATGAACGAGCATTCAGTGCTCAGCTGAGTCTGTGTGTTTACAGAATCCTAATGCCACCATTCGTTTCCAGGCCTGGAGTGACTCAAATGAAACCAACTCTCTCGAGCATTGGGCATATGGTTGTCATGAAATTGGTGACTGAGTGCTGACCAATGTTATGTTCTTAGGAGAGTCACACAGCTGGATGCCTTGCTGTTGGCCACCTGGAAAGGAAGAGGTATTGAAATGACTCCCATTAAAATCACAGTGTTCTTCTCCTCTGGGTCCTTGTAATCAGTAAATCAGTCAGTAAATCATGGAGATGAAAAAAAAGCATCCTCTAGCTTTGCAACTGGGAATGTACATGACGATCGTGGAGGTGGATTCCTGCATTTCCTACCCACTCATTCTGTGAAATTCCATTCTCAGAGGCGCTCTCTCAAACCCACAGGTGAAATAATCACCAACGTGATCTCCATCACAGTTGGTGTGAACTTTCCCATTTATTTTGTTTTTGAAGCCTTTCAAGATGATCAACTGTGAAATGGCATTGGCTTGTTCATTTAAAATACTAGGTTAGCATGAAGTGGATGGTCTGTGATTCTGATAAAACTGATTTTAAAAGGGAAAAATTAATTGATTTAATTCCATTTTATAAAACAAAGTTTCTCCAGGAAATTAAATATTGCTCTAGCAATCTCAGTCACTATGCTGGCTGAGTGAGAAACCAGTAGGCTGTATTTTTCAGTAATGGTTAAAAGACTTTTAAATAGGAATTCTAATTGAAGAAGTGAAAGGGAAGATATTTTCCTTGCAACTAAATGTTGGGTGTATTTTATTTTTGAATCAAATCGACCCGAATGGCATTTTCATTTGTGTAGAGGTAAAAATCTTCACCATGATTCTACATTATTTATTGTGATCCCACTTATTCCCTCTCTGAGAGATTGTGAAAAGGTTGTATGTATTCTTCCCTTCTAGACTGTTAGCACCTTGTGGGCAGGAAATGTATTTATCAACTCAGTTTTATTAAACTCTCCCAAGTATTAAGTACAGTGCTCTGCACACAGTAACTGCTCAATAAGAAGCAGGATTGCCTAGTGATTAGAGCATGGCCCTAGGAGTCAGAAGTACCTGGGTTCTAATTCTGACCCCAACACTTGTCAGCTCTGTGATCTTGGCCAAATCATTTCCCTTCTCTGTGCTTCAGTTACCTCACCCTGAAAAATGGGGATTAAGATTGTGGAAATTTAGGATATGGACTGTGTCCAACTCGATTAGTTTATATCTACCCCAGTGCTTAGTACAGTGCCTGGCACACAGTGAGTGCTTAACAAACACCATAATCATCATTATTCCCTGAGCTGCCTTCTTTGCTTTCCATTTACAGCCTTCCACTACTGCATCTTTTTCTCTCCCAATCAATCTTCATTTATTCTGTATAGAACATGGCCCTACAAGTTTGGAAGATTTTAATATTGTCAGTAGACATTATCCCTGTCCTCAGAGATCTTATAGTCTAATAGGAGAGAGAGTCACTAAAATAAATTACAAGTAGATGATAGAATATAAGCATAATTACAAAGCGGGTAGAGGGACTGAATCCCCAAGTCTGTTCTTCTCCTTTCTGCTTGCCCTCTTTTCTTGTTTTTAGTTGGATGTCATAGTCATCACAACCTAAGGACATTTTGTAATGTTCTCTAAGCATCCACAGTAATGTTTAACAGGTATAGACTTTGTGTTGATAGTAATGGGCAAGGAACATGTATACTAACTCTGTCTCATTGTACTCTCTCAAGTGTTTAGTACCGTGCTCTGCATGTAGTAAGTGCACAATACATACCACTGATGATTGATTTTTGGCATCATGACTCTCACAGTAGTCGTGCTGGCATATAGTGGTTGTAAGAGGAGACCCACCCCCTTCCCGGGGTCGTACCTGGAGAGTTTCCAGTACTCTACCAGTCTCGACTATGGAAGGGATAGTCAATCAGATGCATACCAATTCCAGCTTGGACAATGGCTAGAAAGTGGAAGGCAATCTGCTACAAGTCAAAACTCACCTGTACTGGGCAGCAGCGGCATTGGAGAGTGTCGAGGGTGGAGATTCAAGTTTACTGTGTGAAAGGAAGCAATGGTAAGCCATTTCCATATTTTTAACCAAGAGAGCTCTATGGATATATTATCAGAACGATTGCAGGTTGGAGGTGGGGCGTTCTGGGAGAGATGTGTCCAAGGTGTCGCCATGAGTCGGAGGCGACTCGACAGCATAAGCCAAGACAAGAGGGGACCCAGGATGCAAAACTCCAAGAACAATTCGCTCAAAACTAATACTGCCTTTTAGGATGACCCATGTCCTAGCACATTTACTACACAAGACATTTTTAGAACCAATTGCTGAGTGTAAATTCCAACTTTGTCGTGTCTTCATGGTTAAAGAATGCACAAACGGTGTTTATGACACATTCTTATTTAGGTTTATGTGGCTTTAACTCATTCAGGCCTATAATAACAATTATGGTATTTTCTTAAAAATTTTCTGTGCCTAGCATTGTGCTTGGCATGTAGATACACGATAATCACATTGGACACAGTATTCTTATAGTTCAAGTATATATGGTTTATACCCACTTGGACAGATTTGTTGCTTTGAATAATAGTAACAGTAATAATTGAGAAACTGCTAGGCACTGGGATCGGTGCAGGATAATCAGATTGGACATAGAAGTCTTATTCATTCATTCATTCATTCAATCGTGTTTATTGAGCCCTGCTGTGTGCAGAGCACTGTACTAAGCACTTGGGAAGTATAAGTTGGCAACATATAGAGATGGTCCCTACCCAACAGCGGGCTCACAATCTAGAAGGGGGAGACAGACAACAAAACAAAACACATTAACACAATAAAATAAATAGAATAAATATGTACAAATAAAATAAATGAACAGAGTAATAATAAATACAAACATATACATATATACAGGTGCTGTGGGGAGGGGAAGGAGGTAAGGTGGGGGGGATGGGGAGGGGGAGGAGAGGGAGAGGAAGGAGGGAGCTCAGTCTGGGAAGGCCTCCTGGAGGAGGTGAGCTCTCAGTAAGGCTTTGAAGGGAGGAAGAGAGCTAGCTGGGCAGATGTGTGGAGGAGGGCATTCCAGGCCAGGGGGATGATGTGGGCCAGGGGTCGACGGCAGGACAGGCAAGAACGAGGCACAGTGAGGAGGTGAGCGGCAGAGGAGTGGGGGGTGCGGGCTGGGCTGTAGAAGGAGAGAAGGGAGGTGAGGTAGGAGGGGGTGAGGTGATGGAGAGTCTTGAAGCTGAGGGTGAAGAGTTTTTGCCAGATATGTAGGTTGATTGGTAGCCACTGGAGATTTTTGAGGAGGAGAGTAACATGCCCAGAGGGTTTCTACATAAAGACGATCCGGGCAGCGGCGTGAAGTATGGATTGAAGTGAGGAATGGTTCAGGTGTGTATGATTAGTACCTATTTGGACAGATTTGTTGTTTTGCTTGATTTTGAATATTGATAATAATAGTATTATTGAAGAAACTATGCCAAATCCTGAGGTAGATAGAGGATAATCTATTAGTCTGTTCATATGATAGCAATAACATACTTCCCAAGCTCTTAGTACAATGCTCTGCACACAGTAAGCTCTCAATAAATACGATTGAATGAATGAATGAATCACCCTCTCATTTGGATTCCCTTGGCCCATGACGATTTCTCTCTTCATTGGTGAAGTATCATTTCTGTTTTGAAATCTGTTAATTATTTAAAAGATCTCTAGGAAGCATGGATCTGTGAGAAGCAAACACATTCAAATAGCCAATGTTGATCACAGCAGCCAACTTCAAATTCTCTTATTCATTTATAGTATAAATGAATGGATTTGAAGGAATTAAGTCTGTGCTCCTTAGAGAAGAAGAAACTTTTAGTGTCATTCGTAGTTCCCAGCTTTTCCGCTGTCTGTGGGCACTTACTGCTTATCCTCTCCTCTTCCTCCTCCTCCTGGATAAAACAAGGGGATATGCATATACAATGTCACCCATGTATTACCACTGACAGGTGAAATCAGCAAACTGAGGGTTATTCAGTGATGGAAGTGTTAGAAAGCATATCTTATATTCCATATTTTTGTGAATTCAAGACAATACTAGACTTAATTTTTCTGAGTGGAAAACTGATGTGACAGAGTCAAGCATATTGCAAATTTTAGGGCTACTTAATATGTATCCAGTATCAAAATTATTATCCTTGCATCAGTGTTTTCTTTAACGATGTTAACATCTTGGGTTTTACCTAAGCGGTCTCTTGTATATTGTCATCTCTTCCCCTGAGGCTTATACTACTTTCTTTACTCATCTGCTTTAGCTTCTCCTACCCATATACCCAGAGAGATATCCAAACAAAAACATGTAAAGACATAAATTCCTATAGGCACCCAGAGATGCACTCATGGATACATATATGTACCTACAAATGCATGCAAATCCATGCATATGTGCACTAGACAGATATTCACATATGCACTTATAGCCATAAACCGACTTCTCCTACAGGAAACCATTTCCAGAGCTTACCCCCAGTTTAAATTAGAAGCAATGGGGCCCTTGAAAAATTGAGCACATTTTTTTCCAGCAATTGACAGGATCCATTTGGTGACTGGGGAAATCTGTACCTCCACTTTCGAATGGCCTAAGTCTTTCTATAACTTGCACAGAATACAATCTCTAGTTGAACAGTGCCTTCCCTGTCAAAGAGATGATAATAATATATAATAATAATAATGGTATTTGTTAAGCACTTACTATGTGCAAAGCAGTGTTCTAAGCGCTGGGGAGGTTACAAGGTGATCAGGTTGTCCCACGGGGAGCTTACAGTTTTAATCCGCATTTTACAGATGAGGTAACTGAGGCACAGAGAAGTGAAGTGACTTGCCCAAAGTCACACAGCTGACAGTTGGCAGAGCCGGGATTTGAACCTCTGATTCCAAAGCCCGGGCTCTTTCCACTAAGCCACAGTACTTCTCCAAATAATTCCAAAGAAATTCCAAATTAAGTCCTTGGAATTTCAATTGTCCATTTCCCTTCATCATTGGACAGATTGGAAGGTGGACTGTTATTGCAAAAGTGGCTATTTGAAGGTGACCATGTGATTTTTAGAAATACAGGTTGGCACCATAGGCAAGTCACTTAACTTCTCTGGGCCTTGTTACCTCATCTGTCAAACTGTGAGCCCCATGGGGGACAGGGACTGTGTCCCACCTCATTAACTTGTATCTACCCCAGCTGTTAGAACACTGCATGGCACATAGTGTGTGTGTCTAAAGAAGCCCATAAACATGTTATAGTGTTACAGTTATATGTTACATGTTATAGTGGCTTGATGAAACCACTTTTTTCCATTTAATTCACTAGTATTTACTGAATACCTACTCTTTGAAGACTGTTGTATTAGGCACTTTGAAGTGTACAATAAGAGCAAAAGGCTTCCTACTTTGGAATTTCACAACTGAGGGTGGGAGAAAGAAAGGCTATCCTTAGAGGGCACTCTTTTCAGGGCAGACCTGACTAATAAAATGCCTAAGAAGCAGCATAGCTTAGTGGATAGGACACGGGCCTGGGAGTCAGAAGGACCTGGGTTCAAATCCTGACAACTCCACATGTCTGGTGTGTAACCTTGGATAAGTCACTTAATTTTTCTGTGCCTCAGTTACCTCATCTGTAAAATGGGGATTAAGAGTGTGAGCCCCACGTGGGACAGGGACAGTGTCCAACCTGATCAACTTGTGTCTACCCCAGTGCTTAGAACAGTGCTTGACACATAGTAAGTGCTTAATAATTACCGTAATTATTAGAATTATAATTGGTTCTGTTCTGCAGGCATTCCTTCAACTGAGGCACTTCTGGAGAAAAGGAGGAGGAAAAAAAGCAAAGCACTCACTCCCCACTTTAGCAATATTTTCTCTTAGAAAACATAAATGAGAATTATTTAGAGCTACAACTTGGAACACCTTTGAAAGCTATCTCACTACTGCCACTCCAGGTTCACAAAGTGAGCCAATTATGGTTTGATGAAACCACTTTTTTCCATTTAATTCACTAGTATTTACTGAATACCTACTCTTTGAAGACTGTTGTACTAGGCACTTTGAAGAGTACAATAAGAGCAAAAGTCATGGACCCTGGCCTCAGGGAGTGGACAATCTAGTGAAGGGCCTGGGCAGAGATAAATTATGTCCATGCAATAAGAGCAAGAGGGAAAATGAACTGATAACTGGTAACAGCAAGAATATGGAAAAATGAATAATTGATTTCCCTACTCTTTTCCATGTCCATTCCCCTGCTATGCTCATATGACTTCAGCTACCATTAATATGTGGATGACCTCTCTAGTTCTGACCTCACAATGTAACCACTAACTTTGCATCTCCACATGCTACCCAGTTATCTTTTTTTGTTGAAACAGTATTTGTTCAGCACTTTTTTATGATCAAGTTGGACATAGTCCTTGTGCCACATGGGGCTCACAGTCTTAATTCCCCTATTCCAGATGAGGTAACTGCAGCATGGAAAAGTTAAGTGACTTTCCCAAAGTGACACAGCAAACAAGCGGTGGAGTTAGGATTCAAACTCAGATCCTCTGTCTCGCAGGCCCATGCTCGTTCCATTAATCAATCAATCAATCAATCGTATTTATTGAGCGCTTACTATGTGCAGAGCACTGTACTAAGCGCTTGGGAAGTACAAATTGGCATCACATAGAGACAGTCCCTACCCAACAGTGGGCTCACAGTCTAAAAGGGGGAGACAGAGAACAGAACCAAACATACCAACAAAATAAAATAAGTAGAATAGAAATGTACAAGTAAAATAAATAAATAAATAAATAAATAGAGTAATAAATATGTACAACCATATATACATATATACAGGTGCTGTGGGGAAGGGAAGGAGGTAAGACGGGGGGATGGAGAGGGGGACGAGGGGGAGAGGAAAGAAGGGGCTCAGTCTGGGAAGGCCTCCTGGAGGAGGTGAGCTCTCAGCAGGGCCTTGAAGGGAGGAAGAGAGCTAGCTTGGCGGATGGGCAGAGGGAGGGCATTCCAGGCCCGGGGGATGACGTGGGCCGGGGGTCGATGGCGGGACAGGCGAGAGCGAGGTACGGTGAGGAGATCAGCGGTGGAGGAGCGGAGGGTGCGGGCTGGGCAGTAGAAGGAGAGAAGGGAGGTGAGGTAGGAGGGGGCGAGGTGATGGAGAGCCTTGAAGCCCAGGGTGAGGAGTTTCTGCCTGATGCGCAGATAGATCGGTAGCCATTGGAGGTTTTTGAGGAGGGGAGTAATATGTCCAGAGCGTTTCTGGACAAAGATAATCCGGGCAGCAGCATGAAGTATGCCATTAGGCCAAGACTGCTTCTCATCTCTACCTTAATGTCCTGCCAACATGTCAAACTCAGTAAGTCTGAAGTGAAACTATTTATCTTCCTCCTAAACCCACTCCTCCACCTCATTTTCACATCTTGATACCACCACCATTCTTCCTGTCCCAGAAGCCTGCAACTTCAGTGTATTCCTGGATTCTTCACTATCCTTCAATTTCCATATTCCATCTACTGCCAAATCCTCCCACTCTTCCTACATAATATCTCCTAGCTACATCCCTTACTTTCAAGCCAAACAGTTACCGACCTGATTCAGCCTGTAGTTATATCGTGGAAAGACTATTGCATTAGCCCCCTTCCTGGTCTCCCTGCTTCCAGACTCTCCCACTCCAATTTATATTGCAATTTGCTGCACGGATCATAGCTTTAGAGTGTCACTCAGCACATATCATTCGATTCCTCAAAATTCACCAATGGCTTCCTAACAACAATAATGATAATAATAATAATAATAATAATAATAACTCTGGTGCTTGCTGAGCACATACTGTGTGCCGAGCAGTGTTCTGAGAGCTGGAATAGATACAAGTTAATCAGGTTGGACACATTTCCTGTCCCACATGGAGCTCACCATCTCAATCCCCATTTGACAGACGAGCTAACCGAGGCCCAGAGAAGTGAAGTGACTTTCCCAAGGTCACATAGCAGACAAGTGGTGGAGCCTGGATTAGAACCCATGGTCTCTGACTATGCCTTATCCACTACTCCATGGGAAAAAAACCTGCTGACAATCTATTTCAGTGCTTTCCACCAATTTTCCCCTCATTGCATATTTGCTCTCTTCATCTGCTATTCAGCAGCTCCCTCTCCTTGCTCCTTTTGAGCTTACCTTCCCACTGTATGTAACTCCCTCTCACCGCTCCCACCTCCACTCTCTTATTTATGCTGCTCTGCTGGCCTGGAGTTCCCTCCTCCACTAATCGAACCTTTCTCAGTACTCCCCATATCCAACAGCCTCCCCAAATCCCTCCTCCCCCAACATGTCTTCCCAGCTTACTGCTCACCCCTCTAAGTTGTACAAGCCTATCGTCAGTGTGCAACAAAATATGCACTTATTTATACTCATCCTGAGTACTTTATTCATCCAGCTGTACATTCAATAATTCTTTAAACAATTGGCAAATATTTTCATGTGTATCTCCTCAGAGTGTAGGAAACTCCTTTTGTGCAGGGAAAGGGTCACATTTTCACTTTGTACTTCCTAAGCTTTTAATATTAAGCATTTCACTCAGTGCAGTTGATTAACATTACTTTTTCTTCTACTACTACTACTATTACTGCTGTTGTTGCTGCTACCAAAGAAGTTAATATATAAGGGCAACTGTTGTTATGACAGAGTCAGTTGGTCAATAAATCAATCCGTGTTTTTCACTTGAGTGTCCATCTGGTGATAAGCATGGTACTAAACACCTGTGAGCTTCAACCAGGACAGGGACTGTGTCTGACCTTATAAATCTGTACCTTCTCCAGCACTTAGAAGAGTGTTTTCTACACATAGCAAGTGCTGAACAAATACCAGGAGAAAAAAAGCCAGATTATCTTTTCTCTAGGTACTACAGTCTAATGAGGGAGACAGACATTGTATTGTTCTCTCCCAAGTACTTAGACAGTGCTCTGCACACAATAAGTGCTCAATAAATATAATTGAATGAATGAATGAACAAAATAAATTTAAATATAGTAGCAGAAATAATTTGGGGGATGAACAAATCTCAGCAGGGGGTGAGATCTCAGGAGGCTTTGGTTTGGCAAATTTGGAAGCGGAGGGAGTTCCATACAAGGGAAAGAGCATCAGCAAAATGGGTTGGAGTTATCGGAGGTGAGAGTGAGGTACCATAGAAGCTCAGCTTGAGAAAGACATATAGTTCTCTGTCCCTGTGGACAGTGAAGAAATACTTGATCTTTTGTCTTTCTAAGTAAAAGAATAATGCATTTGATAGTGGGGTATCATTGCACATGGTGGTGAGGGGAACATGTCCTTAGAGATTTGATCCTTTGCATTGTTGACCAAGAGACTTGCATAGGAAGTCCAATTAAATGGATCATTGAGAAAATGTAAAATCAAGAACACCAAAATTATTTCATCACTAAAGTGCACAGGGTTAGTTTAATCATTTAAGTGTGTTCCATTTTGTACCTGCACTTCAGTGAATTCTAGATGTATTCTAAGGAGTAACTGAAGATTAATGAAGTTATCGTTGGAAATTTTGCTCCTAGTTACTTAGATTTAAAACCCGTTCTGGGGAAGTAGCATTACAGTGCTGAAATAATTATTGTCTTCATAGATATTCTAATGAGACTTAGTGCCATTTTGCAAGGAACAAAAATTTAGGGCCACTTTAAGGTGATACTGTTTGTCCAAATACATTAATCAGATCTGTTATTTCTGTGAGGCTTTCTTGATGGGTAGCTATATAGAGCCATGTAGTTTTGATTTTTCCATTCATCAGAGAAAACAGCCTTATTTCCATATGTCAGCTCGTCACCTATCTACCTAAGCATCTGTTTTATTATCTTCCATTCGTGAGGCCTTGAGTTTATTTAAAGCCCCCTTGATTCATGTCTAAGAAGCATCTCAGAAGCATCTGATATAGCCCAATGTCCCCTTTATGCAAACTCGCCTTATGGAAGATAGTCTTACAGAATGGATCTAATGGAAGAAGCAAGTTAGCTCTCATTCAGTAGAGAATGGTAGGGGGAAATTTCAGGAAAGCCAATTACAGGTAGGTCCAAGAGGCTGTGGAGATCCCAGGAGTAGCAGACAGAAGGTTTAGAGGAAAGTGTTTCCAAGACTAAGGGAATATTGGGACCTTATTTAAGAGGGAGTGAACTTGTAATATTAGAGAATTTAGAGAAGCAACGTTGGCTCAGTGGAAAGAGCGCGGGCTTGGGCGTCAGAGGTTCTAATCCCGGCTCCGCCACTTATCAGCTGTGTGACTTTGGGCAAGTCACTTAACTTCTCCGTGCCTCAGTTACTTCATCTGGAAAATGGGGATTAAGACTGTGAGCCCCATGTGGGACAACCTGATTACCTTGTATCTCCCCCAGCACTTAGAACAGTGCTTGACACATAGTAAGCACTTAACAAATACCAAAATTATTATTATTATTAATCAACCAAATGAAAGGTAACCGACGTTTGGATGGGAGTGTGATCATAGAGAAATTGTTTGGAAATGGAGTGGTGAACTTTCCATTTGCGTTGCAGGCTTAGAATCCCATAAGTCAAATTCATTTTTAAATAAGTGATCCTAAAGCAGGATAAAGATAAAAGTGTTCATTTTAAATCAAACTTTCAGTATGAATTTTACATCATGTTATTTGGGTATGAATTTAAAAAATGGTTTGAAACATTTGAAAAATTCATTCATTCATTCAGTTGTATTTCTTGAGTGCTTACTGTGTGCAGAACACTGTACTAAACGCTTGGGAAGTACAAGTTGGAAAAATGATGAATGAAACCCTAATATGAATTGCAGTTTAATTTTACACTTTTTTATATTTCATTTTGGCCTCATTTGGATCATATGGACATGAAGCAGGAAATTTTATAGATATGCAAAAATCCCCTGTTTTCTAAAAAAATGATTTGGGCTTAACTGCACACATTGTGTAGAAAACACCCACCATTGCCTGAGAACACCACAAAATGGCCAAGGTGAAGGGAGATCATTTATGAATTATTTATAAATGATAAAACCTTAAAGCCTCACATTAAACCTGGGAGGCTGTGTAGGCTAGGGGAAAGAGGATGGGCACTGGGAGACAGAACACCTGGGTTCTAACCTCAACTTGGCCACTATTTTGCTGAGTGACCTTGGGCATGTTTCCTGACCTCTTCCTCCCTACTCTTTTCCATGTCCATTCCCCTGCTATGCTCATATGACTTCAGCTACCATTAATATGTGGATGACCTCTCTAGTTCTGACCTCACAATGTAACCACTAACTTTGCATCTCCACATGCTACCCAGTTATCTTTTTTTGTTGAAACAGTATTTGTTCAGCACTTTTTTATGATCAAGTTGGACATAGTCCTTGTGCCACATGGGGCTCACAGTCTTAATTTCCCTATTCCAGATGAGGTAACTGCAGCATGGAAAAGTTAAGTGACTTTCCCAAAGTGACACAGCAAACAAGCGGTGGAGTTAGGATTCAAACTCAGATCCTCTGTCTCGCAGGCCCATGCTCGTTCCATTAGGCCAACACTGCTTCTCATCTCTACCTTAATGTCCTGCCAACATGTCAAACTCAGTAAGTCTGAAGTGAAACTATTTATCTTCCTCCTAAACCCACTCCTCCTCCTCATTTTCACATCTTGATACCACCACCATTCTTCCTGTCCCAGAAGCCTGCAACTTCAGTGTATTCCTGGATTCTTCACTATCCTTCAATTTCCATATTCCATCTACTGCCAAATCCTCCCACTCTTCCTACATAATATCTCCTAGCTACATCCCTTACTTTCAAGCCAAACAGTTACCGACCTGATTCAGCCTGTAGTTGTATCATGGAAAGACTATTGCATTAGCCCCCTTCCTGGTCTCCCTGCTTCCAGACTCTCCCACTCCAATTTATATTGCAATTTGCTGCACGGATCATAGCTTTAGAGTGTCACTCAGCACATATCATTCGATTCCTTAAAATTAGCCAGTGGCTTCCTAACAACAATAATGATAATAATAATAATAATAATAATAATTCTGGTGCTTGCTGAGCACATACTGTGTGCCAAGCAGTGTTCTGAGAGCTGGAATAGATACAAGTTAATCAGGTTGGACACATTTCCTGTCCCACATGGAGCTCACCGTCTCAACCCCCTTTTGACAGATGAGAAGTGAAGTGACTTTCCCAAGGTCACATAGCAGACAAGTGGTGGAGCCTGGATTAGAACCCATGGCCTCTGACTATGCCCTATCCACTACTCCATGGGGAAAAAAACCTGCTGACAATCTATTTCAGTGCTCTCCACCAATTTTCCCCTCATTGCATATTTGCTCTCTTCATCTGCTATTCAGCAGCTCCCTCTCCTTGCTCCTTTCGAGCTTACCTTCCCACTGTATGTAACTCCCTCTCACTGCTTCCACCTCCACTCTCTTATTTATGCTGTTCTGCTGGCCTGGAGCTCCCTCCTCCACTAATCGAACCTTTCTCAGTACTCCCCATATCCAACAGCCTCCCCAAATCCCTCCTCCCCCAACATGTCTTCCCAGCTTACTGCTCACCCCTCTAAGTTGTACAAGCCTATCGTCAGTGTGCAACAAAATATGCACTTATTTATACTCATCCTGAGTACTTTATTCATCCAGCGGTACATTCAATAATTCTTTAAACAATTGGCAAATATTTTCATGTGTATCTCCTCAGAGTGTAGGAAACTTCTTTTGTGCAGGGAAAGGGTCACATTTTCACTTTGTACTTCCTAAGCTTTTAAAATTAAGAATTTCACTCAGTGCACTTGATTAACATTACTTTTTCTTCTACTACTACTACTACTACTACTGCTGTTGTTGCTGCTACCAAAGAAGTTAATATATAAGGGCAACTGTTGTTATGACAGAGTCAGTCGGTCAATAAATCAATCCGTGTTTTTCACTGAGTGTCCATCTGGTGATAAGCATGGTACTAAACACCTGTGAGCTTCAACCGGGACAGGGACTGTGTCTGACCTTATAAATCTGTACCTTCTCCAGCACTTAGAAGAGTGTTTTTTACACATAGCAAGTGCTGAACAAATACCAGGAGAAAAAAAGCCAGATTATCTTTTCTCTAGGTACTACAGTCTAATGAGGGAGACAGACATTGTATTGTTCTCTCCCAAGTACTTAGACAGTGACTTGTTAACCTTCCGAATTCACTCAGATTCTCTTCAATAGCATAGTCATAACAGAGATCTTGTTGTCAAGCAATGATTGGTACATTTTTGCTATTTATCACCTTCAGAATTTATCGAACACCTCTTATGAAAGGAGCACTGTACCAGGGGCTTGAGAGCATATTATAGAAGTGGTAAACATAGTCCATGTCCTCAGAAGGTTTGCAATATAGTGGGGCAACTGGCAGACATAAATTGTACACCTGTCAAATGTTTTGTTTCGTTGTTGTCTGTCTCCCCCCTTCTAGACTGTGAGCCCATTGTTGGGTAGGGGCCATCTCTGTTGCTGATTTGTACTTCACAAGTGCTTAGTGCAGTGCTCTGCACATAGTAAGCACTCAATAAATACAATTGAATTAATGAACGAATTAAATGAAGACTAGACCCATAAGTACAACTGATAAAAACAAATATGAGCTAAAATAAAATATGAATTGTAAGTTAATGGAATGAATAAACTGATATACTCATGAGTGAGAAGCAGTGTGGCCTAGATCAAAGACAAGACTGAAATACAAAACTTAGTACAGTGCCTGGCATATAGTAAGCACTTGAAAAAATACCACAGTTATTACAGTGTATAGTTTGGCATTAGAAGAGTGGAGTGTGTGGGCTGAGTTGTAGTAAGAGAGCACCGAGGAAGGAAAGGGGCTAGGTGATTGAGTGGCTTAGGCGTGGCTCAGTGCAAAGAGCATGGGCTTGGGAGTCAGAGGTCATAGATTCTAATCCCATCTACACCACTTGTCTACTGTGTGACTTTGGGCAAGTCACTTAACTTCTCTGTGCCTCAGTTACCTCATCTGTAAAATGGGGATTAAAACTGTGAGCCCCGTGTGGGACAACCTGATTACCTTGTATCTACCCCAGCCCTTAGAACAGTGCTTGGCGCAGAGTAAGCATTTAACAAATACCACCATTATTTTTATTATTTTTATTATTATTATTATTATTATTATTATTGTTATTATGCCAGTGGTAAGGAGTGTCTTTTTGATGTGGAAGTGGATGGGCAACCACTGGAGGTTCTTGAGGAGTGGGGAAACGGGAACAACCTTTTTTGTAGAAAAATGATCTCGTTGATCTCCTCTGGTAACCCATTCCAGTACCTGAGAAGCAGCATGGTATGGTGGATGGAGCACGGGCCTGGGAGTTAGAAGGTTCTAATCCTGACTCCACCACTTGTCTGATGAGTGACTTTGGGAAAGTCATTTCACTTCTCTTGGCCTCAGTTCCCTCATCTGAAAAATAGGGGTTCAGACTTTGAGCATCATGTGGGACAGGGACCATCCAAACCATTTTGCATGTATTCACCCCAGAGCTTAGTGCTACAAGCACATGCTAGTGTAGGCACTATTATTTAATTAATTATTTATTATTATTACAAGCATTGTATGTCAACCCTACGTTCTCGCTTCTATCTTTCATCTTTCAAGTCCAGAAATTTTGCTTCCATGTTTCTAAGGTTTAATATGGGTGCATATCTTCCTGGATACCATGTTTAAATTGAACCTTTTTTCCTTCATCATTACCATTTAAGAGAACCATTCAACTTTCATATCCTCATCTGTCTTGATGGTAGAGAAAGTTTCACTGCATCACTCCTTTCTCTGCTTTTGTTTGTGGGTGTGCGGGAAGAGAGATGGGACACTATAATTTCTGGGGAAAAAATTTCTCCAATTTGGAACTATTTCCCCAACATGGCAGTATTTCATTTAACCCTCTGATGCATTCTTCTTTCTGCATCCAAGTTTAAAGAAGTAGGACAAAGTAAGTTGTCCTCAGTTGTACTTTCATGTCCTCATGAAAGTAGTTCTCAGAACGTTGTATTAAAATTAAAATAGTAAATATGTACAAGTAATATCTGCATGTCTACTTGGAAATTGCAACCCTACAAGATGTGAATTGGATGAGACTTGTTCCCCAGGGCTGAATATTTTTCATTACCCCTGAGTGAGTCAGACCGTGCAACAATAGGGAGACATGCCTGTGATCCTTTTCATGCTACCTTCAGAGGATCTCCCCACCCCCACCCCCGCCCCCAGGCCTTTGCATGCAAATTTCAGCAGGAAGAAAGCATCTTGGTGCATTTGAAAAGCCAGTTGCAAAGTGTATACTATATCATGAATATAATACAATCTTGGTCAATTCATTCATTTAATCGTATTTATTGAGCACATACTTTGTGCAGAGCGTTGTACTAAGCGCTTGGGAAGAACAAGTTGGCAACATATAGAGACAGTCCCTACCCAACAACGGGCTCACAGTCTAGAAGGGGGAGACAGACAACAATGAAACCTCTAAGTTAATTGAAGGCCTATTAATGGCTCCCGGGATTTTAGAAATTTGCAGACAAGGAGCAGCTACAATTTGGCTTGCAAAGATGACAGCTTTTCTCCCATTTGGCAGTTCCAGCGATCCCCTACTCTCCCTTGCAAAACCAACTGAAAAAAAAAATGTGGTTTTTGGAAAGAGCCCTGGCTTTGGAGTCAGAGGTCATGGATTCAAATTCATTCATTCAATCGTATTTATTGAGCACTTACTGTGTGCAGAGCACTGTACTAAGCGCTTTTGGAAGTACAAGTTGGCAACATATAGAGACGGTCCCTACCCAACAGCGGGCTCACAGTCTAGAAGGGGGAGACAGACAACAAAACATATTAACAAAATAAAATAAATAGAATAGTAAATATGTACAAGTAAAATAGAGTAATAAGTGTACAAACATATATACAGGTGCTGTGGGGAGGGGCAGGAGGTAGGGCGGGGGGGATGGAAAGGGAGAGGAGGGGAAGAGGAAGGAAGGGGGCTCAGCCTGGGAAGGCCTCCTGGAGGAGGTGAGCTCTCAGTAGGGCAAATCCCGGCTCCGCCAACTGTCAGCTGTGTGACTTTGGGCAAGTCACTTAACTTCTCTGCGCCTCAGTTACCTCATCTGTAAAATGGGGATTAAAACTGTGAGCCCCCCATGGGACAACTTGATCACCTTGTAACCTCGCCAGCGCTTAGAACAGTGCTTCTAAACTGTGAGCCCACTGTTGGGTAGGGACCATCTCTATATATTGCCAACTTGTACTTCCCAAGCGCTTAGTACAGTGCTCTGCACACAGTAAGCGCTCAAAAAATACGATTGATTGATTGATTGCTTTGCACATAGTAAGCGCTTAACCAATACTATTATTATTATTATTCACTTGCTCCTCACAAAACCTAGAGGTAGTCGGTACTCTGATGAAATTGCAGATGTTCAGCAGAACTCTCTGGTTATGGCTTTTAAATTCAGCCCACCTGACATGGAACCTGATTTTCATTGATGGCCAGTTTCAAATCAGGACTGATCACTTTGCCTCGACAGTTAAAGAGGCCGGTATCCTCCTTCTTCAGGAAATTTCATTTCTGTAATCGAGAAGAGAGTCACTGATATTCGGGTTTCAACTGATCAACTCCTGGAGCTTAGAAAATACTTTTGGTCTTTTTGTTGTGCCGAGAATCAGCGAGTGAGACCCAGGTAGAAATTTAGAAGTGGATTTTATTAGCGCGCGGCTGCAAGGGGCCAGGGACCCAGATCAAGCAGCACTGATCCCATTCTCACTGTGTCTTTTATTCAGTTACAGCAACATGGGAGGGAGCATTTAGGAATTTCAGGAATCCAATTAGGACCAACAGGATGCTGTAAATTCTCTGTTTTTACTGCCTTGTAAAGGTTGTTGTTATCTGCCATATGGCCTTGCATAGATAAGTGTGTAAATTCTGTTATCTTCTGTTGTCACTGTCTTGTCAGGATGTCATCTGACCTAGGACCTTACATAGATAAGTGTTACTTGTTTAATGGCCTTGAAGGCATCTGTTGCAGACAATACAAAAAGGAGTTGTTCTCTTAGCCTGCACAAAATGGAGTCAGTCATGTCAAGTCCGCTAGTGGACAACAGGGATGGCTTTTGTCAGGCAGGTCAGGGTGGGGGAGGCCTTGGTTAGGCAGGTTTTGTGGCGGGAAGTTTTTGCGGGCATTCTTCTTCCGTGAAGAAGGGTGTACAAAGGGATGGGAGGAAGGGATGTGAAAACAAAAATGGATATCAGACAAACCCGATCACAACATTTTGTTGTTTTGGTTAGGGTGGAAAAGATCAGAAATAATTACAGTCAGGCATAATCAAAATTTCCACCACCTGCTCGTGCATGAATAATGTGAATCAGGCCAATTAAGCAGAAGTTTTTTAACACAGGGAAATGCTGTTTTATAGTGTTCCAGAAAATTTTGTTCCATTCCCCAAATAAAGGGATCAAAATGAATTCAGAGCTAGAAAAATGTCATTAATAGTGCATGAAAAATACTTTGCATTTGTTATCGACAAGTAGGGTGCAAAATAGGTTAACACGGTGTAAATCGGCCGCAGGGTTCTTGTACCCAGGGTGGTGATGCAGATAGGAAAAATGACTCGGAGACGTGAGTTCAGATAGAGCAGTAAAGAAGGAAAGCGGCTACCTGCCCGTTCACCTCCCGGGAGAGGGACGAGTGACAAGCAGCCCCGATCCCAATATCACTGTGTCTTTTATTGAGTTACAGCAACATGGGAATGGGGCATCTGGAAATCTCAGGAATTTCAGGAATTGGGACCAGCAGGATGTTACAAATTATCCTTGTTCTCCGTTCCCACGCCTTGCATAGATAGATAGGTAATAGGGATGTAAATTCTTGTGCCCTATGGCCTTGCATAGATAGGTAATAGGGATGTAAATTCTCTTCAGATGGGTGTTACTTGTTGATGGCCTTGAAGGCATCTGTTACAGACTTGTTCTCTCAGCCTGCAGAAATGGAGGGTTACTGTCAGCATATACAAAATGGAGTCAGTCATGTCTAGTCCGCTGTGGACAACAGCATTTGCATAGCTTCTTTCAAAGAGTAGTGTCGAAAATCTCATTTGTGAGATGGCCTGAGAAATGACAACCTTTCTACCTGCTCAGGCTGCCATGGAAATTAATGCATTCAATTTCCATATTTCTTGTCAATCACTTTGCTTTAATTTCAAAGGCTTCTTAGAAGTTGAGGCACTTTAAAAAAGAAGACAAAGAGATACTGTAATATCAGGTGTCTGTTGTCTCCTCTTTAGATGCTGCTTGGGGGTTTCCTGCTGAGGAGAAAGGAGACTTCCTAATCTGCATTTTGTGAAACCAGGGGGAATAAAGAGAGACAGAAACATACCATGGACCTCACTGTGATGAAATGTTTTCCATGTGTGCAAAAGTGACTTATGACTCAAAATTACAACCGCAGAGTGACCACATAAAGGTTATCCATTACTAAACTGGGGCTTTTTTCTACATGCATTGCCTGATGCAGTTTTCACCTAGTGCCCCAGCCTCTCAGGATTTGTGTTTTAAAAGAATCACCCCATTTTTTATTTCTTAATGCCTGAATTGTCTATCTTCTGCTGTTGGCTCCCAAATGACCAGAGCTGTACCATATTGTCTGAGGGTTTCTTTTTCCTTTCATCTTTAAAACATTTCTTCCGTCTTATTTATGGTCACCTCATTACATTTAACATACTCTTGCCTCATCTCTGTTCCTCGCCTGTTCTTCAAAGTGGTGTTGTAAAAACTCAGTGCTGCAGTGGTGGACTGTCTGCGTTCCAGGACCTAACTGCTTGTGATCCTCCGTCATTTCAATGATAATAATAATGATAATAATAATAATGATAATGGCATTTGTTAAGCACCTACTATGTGCCAAGCCCTGTTCTAAGCACTGGGGGAGATACAAAGTAATCAGGTCGCCCCACATGGGGCTTGCAGGCTTAATCCCCATTTTAAAGATGAGGTAACGGAGGCACAAAGAAGTTAAGTGACTTGCCCAAAGTCACATAGCTGACAACTGATGGAGCCAGAATTAGAACTCATGACCTCGGACTCCCAAGCCTGTGCTCTTTCCACTGAGCCATGCTGCTTCTCACACATTTCATGCAAAGTGTGACTCTCAGGTTACCTTAGGGGAAATGATCTAGAAGTTGGGTGTGGTGTTTGTGGTCATCTGAGGTCCAAACCAACACTGGACATTCAAATGGTCCCTGAAACTTTGGTAGGGCCTGAAACATGATGCTCTAAAAGCTCCACCTCTCAGTTTCCCAAAGGAAACTGGGTTCTGATCCCAGCTTCGCCACTTGTCTGCTGTGTGACCTTGGACAACTCATTTCACCTCTCTGTGCCTCAGTTCCCTCGTTTGTAAAATAGGGATTAAAACTGTGAGCCCCATGTGAGATCGGGACTGTGTCCAACCTGAATAATCTTATATCTACCCCAGTGCGTAGTACAGTGCCTGGGACATAGTAAGCGCTTAGCAAATACCATAAAAAAGGGAATCGCTGGCCTGAATTTAGTGATCTACCTTTCTTGATTCCTGCATCATTGAACCAATCATTGAGAAGCTTGAATGATACAGTAATGGGAGTCAGGGGACCTGCATCCTGATCACAGCTCCCATCCTTCACTCCTCCTCTCCCCCCACCCTAGGCTGGGCACATCATATAACTGCTCTGTGCCTTAGTTTCCTCATCTGTAAAATGAGGATTGAATTAATAATGGTATTTAATAATAATGATGATATTTGTTAAGCTCTTACTATGTGCAGAGCACTGTTCTAAGCGCTGGGGTAGATACAAGCTAATCAGGTTGTCCCACGTGAGGCTCACAGTCTTAATCCCCATTTTACAGGTAATTGAGGCACAGAGAAGTGAAGTGGCTTTTCCAAAGTCACACAGTCCGCTGATTAGAGGCGGAGCCGGAATTAGAACCCATGACCTCTGACTCCCAAGCCCGGGGTCTTTCCACTAAGCCACACTGCTTCTCAACCCTCCTTAGACTGTGAGCCCATTTTACAGATGAGGTAACTGAGGCACAGAGAGGTGAAGTAACTTGACCAACATCACCCAGCAGACAGGTGGCTGAGTTGAGATTAGAACCCAGGTCCTTCTGACTCCCAAGCCCGTTATCTATCCACTGCGTAACACTGCTGCCAGATTGAAAGCTCCTGGAAGCAAGGATTTTGTCTATCAAGTCTGTTGTAGTCTCCAAAGCACGTAGTACAGGGCTCTGCACATAGTAGGTGCTCAATAAATACTTCTGATTGATTGCTTGATTTTCAGTCCTATTGTATATCAGTGAACTGGTGTCTACATTAAACCTTGGAAGTCAGGACCAAGATACACACTTTTAGACAGTCACCAGCACAGCAGAACAGACCTAATTTTTCTCAAGAAAAAAGATTTCACATCATCCCTCAATAATCAGGGACCGTGTCTACCAATTACACTTGCATTCATTCAATCATATTTATGTAGTGCTTACTGTGTGCAGAGCACTGTACTAAGTGCTTGGACAGTACAATTCAGTGCTCTGAACTCAGTTAAGTACTCAGTAAGTACCAATGATTGATAGATTTATCAATTAATCTTTACTGTAAGGAATCATTCTTTGTATCCAGGCTAATACTACCCTGTAGCAAATTAGGTCTATTTCCTCAGTAGGAATACAGAACAGTTGTTCATCAGCCCCTGCCAAAATAAATAATAATTTTGGTAATCGTTATGTGCTTACGGTTACAAACACTGTGGTAGATACCAAGCAATCAGAACAGACAAGTCCCTGTTCCATGTGGGACTCCCAATCTATTCTGAGGTACTGGAATACATTCTAACCCTGAGGCTCAATAATTACTGTTCTCCACAGTAAAAGCCTTTTGGATTAAGGAAAGAGTAATGTCACCAAGATGAGCTATTTTAAGATTTCTGAATGGGGAAATGACAGTTTTCTTAACTTTAATTGTTTGAACCCAAGTAACTAGTAAAGTGCTCTGCATACAGTTAGTATTCAGTACAGTACTCAGCAAATGGTAGGCACTCAATAAATACAAGCTGATGAGAAGCAGCATGGGCTAGTGGAAAGAGCACAGGCCTGAGAATCAGAGAACCTGTGTTCTAATCCCAGTTCCACCACTTGTTGGCTGTGTGGCCTTGGGCAAATCACTTCACTTCTCTGTGCTTCAGTTACTTTATCTGCAAAATGGGGATTAAGACGGTGATCCCTATGTGGGATAGGGACTGCGTCCAATCCCATTATCATATATCTGTCGCAGGGCTTAGTACAGTACCTGGCACATAGTAAGTGCTTAACAAATACCATATAAAAAAATGAGGATGAAGATGGAGGATGTCTAATGTGGTGGTCCTTGAGAGAAATGCCCTAAAACATGTTTCTTTGTGTTTAAAATTGGCCCAAGGTCAATGTAAAATGTAAAATGAAAGGTATACTGCAAGGTGGACAGACCTGCAGAGCTGGCTAACTACTAAAACGATGCTCTTTCCTTGATTCCTGATTAAGAAACCGCACAGTGTCTCTCCACAGGACTTAACTATTCCACATTGACACCCACAGGCAGCATGGTGCTCACACCTGACAGTCCCAGCAGAAATCTTTTCTTAACTGTAAACACATTACAGATATGTAAACCAGTTAACTAAGGAAGAATGCTATTGTAAATGGAAAAAAAGAGTTAAAGAGGCAGAGCATTCAAGGTAAAATAGGCACTGCATTTGGTTTTGAGGAGAATTGTTTCCCCACCTGGGAAAAACTTAAATGCTTGCTTGGAAAAAAAAATTGGGTAATTCTAACTTGCTGCTTCAGCCTGGAAGTCATCATGTTCATCTTGGGAGAGCAAGATTCCACAGCTCTAATAATAAAGTAATATATGTAATTCAGGATTAGTTAAATGCTAGTTAGTGTCTTTTCTTAATTTGATCAGCTTTGTGATTTCTGTGTGAACTAGAATGCCTTTGAACAATGTAAGTTTTTTAAAACAGCTGTTGTGTTTGGTCGGTGGGGATCAAGGAGGGTGGTTTCCTCCAAAATGTAGGGGATTGGTGGAGAGTGGGAGGGGGAAAAACATCCCATGGGTTTATGCTTGTCAGAAATTCAGCTTCAAAGTTGAATGATCTCGTTTCTTTGGGGGGAGGGTGGTTAATGGTAATTGTTAAGCACTTGTGTCAGGCACTTTACTAAGCACTGGGGTACATAGAAGCTAATAAGGTTGGACACAGTCCATGTCCCACATAGAACTCACAGTCTTAATCCCCATTTTACAGATGAGGGAACTAAGGCACAGTTAAGTTAAGCAACTTTCTCAAGATCACACAGCAAACACAATCAGATCCCAGGTCCTTCTGAGTCTCAGGCATGAGCACTATCCACTAGGCCATGCTGCTTCATTGCTTCTGTTGGTCTTCTGTGGGTGCAAATTCCCAAGATCTTCCCAGCAATCTAATTTTCCTAGAAAGGCAGAGGTGTTTAGAGAAAAGTCAGTCAGAGAATGTGCATTTTTTTTGTGCCAGCTAATAGCTTGATGGCTGATGCATCATTGCACCTACCCTCTCTCTGCTTCAGATTCCTCATCTTTCAGCATTTAGTGCAGTTCTTGGCACATAGTGAGTGTTTAACAAATACCATGAAAAAGAGTCCATAACCTGGGGTGCATAATGAATACTATTTCTCCAGACCTCTCAGGGATGTTCTGAGGGCAAAACAACCCCCCATGGCCTAGTGATTCGAGCTCTGGCCTGGGTGTCAGAAGGACCCGGGTTCTAATCCCAGCTCCACCACTTGTCTGCTGTGTGACCTTGGGCAAGGCACTTACCTTCTCTGTTCCTGTTACCTCATCTGTAAAGTGAGGAATAAGACCGTCAGCCTCACATGGGACAGTGTCCAATCAATCAATCAATCATATTTATTGAGCACTTACTGTGTGCAGAGCACTGTACTAAGTGTTTGGGAAGTACAAGTTGGCAACATATAGAGACAGTCCCTACCCAACAGTGGGCTCACAGTCTAAAAGGGCTGTGTCCATTCCAGTGCCTGGCACATAGTAAGCACTTAACAAATACCATTTCTTTTAAAAAACGTAATGCTTAGGAAACATTAAGTGCTTTGAAAATTTAAATTGTGTATTCTGGTTATTGCTTCGGTTATAGATTCAATCTATGACACAGGTCTCAGTCTTCAAAGTCTAGGAGTAGTGAGCATTAAGATTGTAGACCTCCCCAAGAGCAAGATCATTTCTTATACATTCATCTTTCCTCAAATTGCTGATACCATGCTCTGCACCCTATTAATAGCTTTGAGGGTAATAGTTTGTAGCTCTTTGGGAACTCTTTCAAAATCAGAATGGTGATAGCAGTCCCCACCAGTGGAACACTTAAGAAATTATAGTCCGGGCTATGCAAGACCATTTATCATCAATAGTATTTATTGAGTGCTCATTGGGTGCAGAACACTGTAGTAAGCACTTGGAAGAGTACAGTGCAACAGAGATGGTAGACACATCCCTGCCCACAACTATCTTACAGTCTAGAGACTCATTCGCTTCAGTTATAACCTTCCCCAACACTTAGTACCGTGCATCTCACCCAGTGAGTGGTCAATCAATCCCATTTTTACTACTACTACAGATGCCTTTCTGCCCCCAATCTATAATGCTTAATAATTCTACAGTTCCAAGAAGAAATACCAGACTGCCAACTTGGCTTTGGTCCTCTTGAAACCAGTCTTTAGAGCATGCTTTACCCAGGTGTAATTTTAGCACTTTTTAAGACATTTTTTAACTCTTACTACATGTCAAGCACTGTACTGAGCTCCGGGGTAGATACGAGTTAATCAGGCTGGATGCAGGCAGGGAATGTGTGTGTTCATTGTTATGTTGTACTCTCCCAAGTGAGTATTACAGTGGCGTGCACACAGTGAGCACTCAATTAAAACAACTGTCTGACTTACAGTCTCTGACCCACATAGGGCTTACAGTTAAGTAGGAAGGAGAACAGGTATTTAAACCCTCATTTTACAGATAAGGAAACCGAGGTTCAGAAAACTTAAGTGACTTGCCCAAACATCACACTGCAAGCAACTGGCATTTTGGGATTTCAACCCAGGGTGTCTGACTCCTAGGCTTGTGCTTTTTCCACTAGGCAACAGTGCTTCTTGAGCTATTTGAAGTATTGAAATATTTGAAATAACATTTTATATGTAACCCCCAGGCTGCCACCACCACTGCTGTGGCTTGTTTGGGAAGAGAACCATGGTTTTGAAAACTCTATGGGCCTCTTAGCAACCGCCTTAGAGCACCTGACTACTCATAGCAGCATGAGAGGCAGCATAACGTAGTGAATAGAACACGGGCCTGAGAGTCAGAAACTCATGGGTTCTAATCCCGGGTCCACCACTAGTCTGCTGTGTGACCTTGGGCTAGTCACTTCACTTCTCTGGGCCTCAGGTACCTCATCTGTAAAACAGAGTTGGAGACTGTGAGCCCCATGAGGGTCAGAGACTGCAATTTGCTTGTATCCACCTCAGCGCTTAGTACAGAGCTTGGCACATAGTAAGAGCTTAACCATTATTGGTATTATAATTATACCACCAGATACCCCATGCTCTCCTCCTCTTCCAGGGATTTCCATATCTCAGGAAGGGCTGCAGCTAAAGAAAGAGTGGACTTTGGACATTTTGGGAACCCCTCTGTAGCCTGCATGGTCAGGAAATCTTTCAGCATTGTCCATTGACTAAAATAGCTAATAATGAGTCAATCAGTAGCATTTATTGAGCACTTTGTGCTCTAGACTGTAAACTCTTCCTTTAGACTCTAAGCTCTTTATGGGCAGGGAACGTGTGTACCAGTTCTGTTATATTGTAATATTGCACTCTCCCAAGTACTTAGTACAGTGCTCTGCACACAGTAAGCACTCAACAAATACAATTGATTGATTGATTTGTGCAGAGTACTGTATTAAGTATTAGGGAGTAAAGGTGGAAGCTAATTTCCATTGGAGAACCCCTCACAGACATGTATTGTCTAGAATAATAATTCCAATTCCTTCTATGGTCCCTCTCACATTTTTTCCAGCCCTCTAAGTCATTATCATGACTATCTTCTGAACACATTCCAAGTCCATAATCAAATAATCAAAATATATGGTTCAATGAAAATTAACGCACAAATGTTAGAGGTGTAATAAGGACCTCTGGTCTAGTTCTTAGAAAGTTTAAGAGGAGGAGATAAATAGTAATAGTGATGGCATTTGTTAATCACCTACTCCTTTAAGGTTTAGAAAAGTACAAAAAGTAAACAAAGGACCTGGTAAGTGTGGGAAGGCCAAAGTGATGAGATCTTTGCTAGGGCAGGCTGTGGGTGGTAATCAATCAATCCGTGGTATTTGTTGAGTGCTTACTATGAATGATAGCTGTCTCAAAGAGCACTGGTAGAAGGGGTGGGCATGGGGTGGGCACTGGGCAGCAGCAGTTGAAGACTGTAAAAGCTCAGCCTTCCTCTAGACAATCTGGAAGAGTATCTTGAGTTCAGAGTCACTTGGGGAGGGATTGCAATGGCTTTGGAGCAAGGCTGGGCTTGCACCATTAAGGTGCAGGTCCCTCATGAAGGCAGCCCTCTGATACCTGTCATGTTATCTGTGTTCTACTAGACATGCCATGTAACCTAATGATCTCACATGGAAGTCCTGAACACCCAAATCTATTTCTCTGGGAGAGAGAAGACGGGGTGTTCACACAGCCATTCACTTGGGGCTGATATTTGGAATATTGCTCAGTGGAAGTGTAATAAAACACTTGAGTTTTTTTGTTTTCTTTCCTTCATTGTTGAGATAATAGAATCATGAAACCTCAGCAGTGAGCCCTTTAAAACCCACAGTTAGAATTCCTAAGATCCTGCAAAAAAAATGTTGGTGTGTCTGTTCACTTCTAGGGTACCACCTGTTCAAAGAGAACAGTGCTAAGCATGTAGTAAGCGCTTAACAAATACTATCATTATTTTTATTATTAAACAGTTGCCTGGTGGACAGTGTCTCAAAATATAATCATTTTTTTTGAGATAATGGAATCATGCAATCTCAGCAGTAAGCCCCTTAGAACCCACAGTTAGAATTCCAAAGATCCCAAAAGAAAATGTTTGTGTGTCCGTTCATTCCTAGGGCAATAATAATTCATAATTATGGTATTTGTTAAGTGGTTAGTATGTACCAAGGACTGTTCTAAGCGCTGGGGTAAATACAAGGTAATCAGGTTGCCCCACATGGGGTTCACAATCTTAATCCCCATTTTACAGATGAGGTAACTGAGACCCAGAGAAGTTAACAGTTGCCCAGTGGCCAGTGCCTCATAAGAATACACAGGCATCTGGTAGAAACAGGTGAGGTTCCCAGTGGTAGGCACTGTGGGTAGCAAGGTCACAGTAGATGTCCTGGCTTAGTGAAAAGAGCATGGGGTTGGGAGTCAGAGGACATGGATTCTAATCCTGGCTGCTCCACTTGTCTGCTGTGTGACCTTGGGCAAATCACTTAACTTCTCTGTGCCTCAGTTACCTCATCTGTAAAATGGGGATTAAAAGTGTGAGCCCCACATGGGGAAACCTGATTACCCTATAACTATCCCACCGCTTAGAACATTCATTCAATTGTATTTATTGAGCACTTACAGTGTGCAGAGCACCATACTAAGCACTTGGGCAGTACAAGTCGGCACCGTGTAGAGACGGTCCCTACCCAACAATGGGCTCACAGTCTAGAATAATGTTCGGCACATAGTAAGCACTTAACAAATACCATTATTATTATTATTAAGCACTTAGTACAGTGCTCTGCACAAAGTAAGCACTCAGTAAATGCAACTGAATGAATGAATGTTCTTTCCATGCATGGTGGTCCATCATGTATCAGTCTTATTGGTGACACTCGAACAACTGACAAAAATCTCACTATCTTTAAAAAAACAAAGTGCAGATCTCTATGGCCCAACCCGATTAGCCTGTATCTACCCGAGCACTTAGTACAATGCCTGGCACATAGTGAGCACTTAACAAATATGATAAATTAAAGTCTAGGACATAATAGTGATAATAATAGTCCTTGAATATAAGGAGGACTCTTCCCACTGATAATTCAAAGTGCTTTCATACAGATTACCTCATTCATCCTTTCAACATGCCTCCTAGGTTACTTGGAAAGTGACTGTAATTAATTCCCTCTATGGGAGGAAGAAGCATAGGCTCAGAGATGGTAAATGACTTTCCAAAGTCACCCAGCCACAGCATTCTGTCTACATTTTACCATATTGCTTCCTAGGTGTCATTTCAGGCTTAATCTTAACTTTGGAAATTGGGCTAGAGATATTGGAGAGGCAGTATGAATACTGCTATGGTTTCGATCGTAAATATCCCAAGAAAGAGGTGGCTATGCCTATAGGTTCAAAACCCTAGTTCAGCTGGGTGGCTCTGAAACCAAACCATATTATCATTAACATTTTAAAAGTTTAACTGCCTCTCATTATAGAGGATAAATTAGATTTGTTTGTTTTCCTAAAGGCAAATATAAAAGCACAAATGATTATGTGATTTCTCTGCAGAGTAGGAGTCCTGTTCCTGCTTTTGTAATGTGAAGGTGTGCATGTGTTCCTGTGTATGCGACTTGTTTAATGATCACAATCAATCCATCTCCCTGGCTTTTTAACAGGATGGACAGGTTTTCACCTAGAATTATCCTCTCCCTTTCTCTCCCCACCACCCTCCCCATTCAAAAGTAAGAGACCTGAATGTGACTACTGCTTCTGTCATCTTGAAGAGAATGATTCCGATTGAAAAAGAACTGGAGTTAAGGTTACTGGTGGGGGTGGGAAACCGGGGAGAGGAAGAGAGTGTGTGAGGCAGGGAGGGAGAGAGCAAAGGGAGAGAGAGTATATGTGTGAGAAAGACAGGGAGGGAGGCCTTCCTCCCTGGAGGGAGGAGGTGAGGGTGGAGGGAGGGAAAGGGAGAAATGTGGTGAGGGAGAGAGGAAGAGACAGGAGGCGTGCTGCTTTCTTCATCTTTGAGAGAAGGGAAGACAAAAGCCATCGGCTGCAGTAGTTTTGTATCCCCGGATCTGGCTAAAACTGAAAATTCCGGACAGCCCAGCAGAGACTTCTTGGAACAGGGAAGATTATTATTCTTGTTTTTCTCAAGGTAGATTGGATCAGTACACGTGGTTTTGCTGACTGTCAGGAGAAGACACACCAGCTGAGGACCATGCAAAGGTGGGCTTGGGATTCTGTCTCCGTTTGCCTTTCCCTTGGTTTGCCTGGGGCCGGGTGGGTTAGGAACCCACCACCTAAGGCAAGGCAATTTTAAAAGGAGATGTGAGTGTGTGAATTTTTTTTTCCCTATTTTTATACTCGATAACCTCCGTCCCTCCCCACCCCACCATCCACGAACGGCGGCATCATATTCCACCAGATGGGAGCCTAAACTTGACCCGAGCCCCTCTGGGTCTCCTGTTCAGGTTCCTGGGTGTCGTGGGGTATTTTTTCCAAGGCTGGACGGTGGTCAGGTGGGAGGGCGAGAGAGGTCAGGATCTGTCTCCCCGAAGGAGGGGGGCGAATGGGCAACTGGGTGCCCGGGTCTGCACAAAGCCAGGGATGGATGCTGAGCTGGCTTTCCCAGGGATTCCCAGAGGATGGGGAGATGTTCAGGGGCCGGCCGCCCCTCTCCTAGGCTTTGATGTGGACAGTGCTGGGGCCAGATGTCCCAAGTTGGCGATGGCAACCTCCAAACCGCAACGCCCAGGGGGCGGGTATCCATCCCCTCCTGACTGGCTGCTCGTTGAGGGCAGGGACTGGGTCTGGCTATTGTTATGCCGTCCTCTCCCCAGCGCTTCGTCCAGTGCTGTGCACACAGTAAGCGCCCAGTAGATGGAATGAATGAACAAATTCCATGCCCCCAAGCACCTTTTTCCAGCCCTGGACACCTCGGTGGGTAAATTCATTTGGGCCGCTAGACCTCTGTGGGAGGAAATCCCAGGTTCGTGTCCCAGGACAAAAAATGAGGTGACACCTCCTAGGACGAGGTGCAGGGTTTTGGGGGACCGATCCCGCGGTGTTCCTGGGGTACAGACACATTTGCCCTGAGGGCGAGCAGGGGATGGAGAGGAATTGCCCATTGTGTGCCTGCTGGCTACTGACAGGCTCAGTGCTGGGGATCTGTTGGGAAGCAGCAGCCAAGAAGCAGGAAGGAGGAGGACGGAGAAGGAAGAGGAGAAGAATGTGGGACAGGGACGGGATCCGACCTGATTACCTTGTCCTTACCCCCCAGCGCTTAGTACAGTGCTTGGCACATAATAAGGGCTTAACACATGACTAAATTGAGGAAAACCGTGAGAAAGAGGAGGAAAAAGAAGGATTAAGAGGAGGGGAAAGAAGAGAAGAAAAGGAGCAGGCGGGGAGGGGCGGGCTGGCGTTGAGCAGAGGATGAATGGATTGGCAGGATCTTCAAAGAAGGAAAGGGGTTTTTACTTCAGAATGGGATTCAGATCCTCTCCTCGCCCAAACCTGCCGACCCATGCCAGGAGAACCCTGGCGACGAACAAACCCGATTTGGAAAGGGCGCTCCACTGGATCCGTTCTAGGAAGCGGGGACTGGCTTTGATCCCCTCGGGCCAAATTAAGGTGCGCTGGAGCAGCGCACTGGCAGCTCTGCACTGACAAGCTCGCGTGCACCTCATGAAAAATGGCTCCACAGATCCCTTTCCGGCCCTTTCAGAACACAGTCTCGGACTGGTCATGCATTTCTGCGGGATTGTGATATTTTTTTCCCATTCTCTGTATGGAGTGAAAGTGGCAGCTGATTAGGAGCGCCTTCCAGGCCGAAGAAATGCTCCAGCACGGCTGGGATGGCTGGCTGGACGATGGCTGGGATGGCTGGTGGGTGGGAGGGCTTTTCACCTCCAATCCAAGCTCACCAAAGCCCCTCTGTCCGGCTAGCGAAAAGCTGTCCCTTCCCACCAAACTCAGTGTGAAATACAAAAGGGTAAATGCCATTGTCTCTGACAGGAGCTAGGGCTGTATTTTTTATTGTGTATTCTTTTTGCAAATGGGTGTGCTTCATCGCACACTGCTTCCACCCAAAGACAAGCATCAGCGCTCAGGGGAAACTTACAGGTGGACTCGCACTGCTATATGTAGTCTAAAGGGTTAAAGATAGCAGACTGTTTCTTTTTGGAGTAGGGTGCCCTTCTGCCTGGGAGAAAGCCACTGTCATTGTACACATGTGCTTCTTTTAGGGCATTTATTATGGAAAGCATGGCGAGGGGAGGTGGAGGAGGGGGCGGGGACTATCAGCTGCTCCAGTGCAGCTCAGCTATGTGCTTTATTTCACCTTCAGTTGATTAATGCTCTGGCCAGAAGAAGCAGGGCATGTTTGGTTTAGCAGTGTGGTGTGGATGTGGCTTTTTGTGTTTGTGTGCATGGTTGTGCATGCAGGTTTGTGCTTCTGTATCAGTGGGTTGTGGTTGTACATGTGTTGGGATAGTAGGGAGCTGTGCATGTGTGTGTGTGTGATTGTGTTAGGGAGAATGGGCGTGGAGAGGAAGTGCGCATATGTCATTGAGGGGCAGGTGAGGGTGTATCTCTTCTCAACAGCCTTGTGACATGGAGAGACATGGGCAGGGGCTCAGGATGGAAATGTCTCTTTTCTTTTCATCAGGAGGTAGATCAGGTGGTCCAGTTGTGGCTGCTATTGCCAATGGCCAGAATCTTGGAATAAGAAGAAACCCTCCAATTATGGACAGGTTATGGATACATAATCCGTTCACATCATTCTTTGGGGCCCTCTTCAATTCCTAAGAAAAATCATGTAGCCAAGACAATGTACTGATTTCTGCACCCTAATAAATGGCAGGTAGAAATGCAATCATTTCAAAAGAAACCCCTTCATTCTAGAAAAAAAAACTATATAGGTATCTCAGTGGGTACTATTTCTGCCCCGAAAAGGTCATGCTTCTTGAAGCAGAAGTATTATAAGAGGTGTTCACAAGACTATGAATGTGAAATCATTTTTGCAGAGGCAAAAGTGTTTCAGATCATGAAACTCCTCCTCCTTAAAAGAATGACTGCCATAGAACTTTAACCTTGCAGGTAGATCCAGTTACTCATTTTATAAATGGAGATGATTCCAACTAGTAAATACAGTAGTGTGTTTTGGGAAAATTGACATAAGTAGATTGTAGCAGTGTAAAACAAAGAGATGATATAGCTGATATGCCTTTACTAAACCCATCAGAGGAATGACAGTGTCTTTCTAAGATATCATGAGCCTGAAGTGAATTCAAATAGAGAAATTCCAGATGAGTGGATAAAATGGCCATTCATGGCCAACTATCTGAGAAGGGTCATTGACTGAGGGCCCACAGCAGACTTATTTTGCCCTGGTGGTTGGATTGATCAGGCTGACCACCTCTCCAGAGGGGGTGAGTTACTCCTTCCAAGATCCAGTTGCACATGATGCTCGACAAGCTAATGGATGCATCCTTATTCAGAGGAATTTGCAGGGCACTCAAAGGGTAGAGATGGGAATGGAGAGGAAAGATACATGAGAAGTAGCATGGCTTAGTGGAAAGAGCCTGGGCCTGGATTCTACTCTCACCTCTGCCACTTGTTGGCTAGGTGACCTTGGGTAAGTCACTTTACTTTTCTGTGTCGCAGTTCCCTCATCTGCCAAATGGGGATGCAACAGCTGTCTCCTTCCTACTTAGACTTTGAGTCCCATGTGGGGGCTTCTTATCTTGTATCTACCCCAGTGCCTAGTATAGTTCTTGGCACATAAGAAGTACTTAAATACCACAATTCTTATTATGAGTAATACCTGAGAGACCCTAGAAAATGCTTCTTGCTCTCCATGTTAGTTTCCTCCCTCTGACCAACATGAAAAGCCACCTTGTAGAGAAAAAAAAAATTCCACTCCATGAGAAGCAGCATGACCTCGTGGAAGGAGCATGGGGCTCGTAGTCAGAGGACCTGGGTTCTAATCCTGATTATGCCATTTGCTTGCTGTGTGACCTTAGGCAAGTCACTGAAGTTCTCTGGGCCTATTGTTCTCCCTCCTACTTAGACTGTATGCAATCTGCCTAATTTGTATCTAACCCAGTAAACAGAACAGTGCTTGGCACACAGTAAGCACTTAACAAATAGTATTCTTATAATTTGTAATACTTGTTGATGTACTGTTGGACCATATATGTCTCCCTCAGAGATCTGGCTCTCTTTGAGGCTCTGAGAAGCCTGCCAAAGCAAGGGTTTTTTTTTTTGTTTGCATGCTTTTGTTTTCTTAATAGTATTAAGTACTTACTTTGTGCCAGGCAATGGTCTAAGAGCTGAGATACATACAAGATAATCAGGTTGGACACAGTCCATGTCCCAAATGGGGCTCACAACATTAATCCCCATTTTACAGATGAGGTATCTGAGGCACAGAAAAGTGACTCGCTCAAGGTAACACCGCAGACAAGTGGCAGTGCGGGATCAGAATCCAGGTCCTTCTGACTGAGGTTCATGATCTATCCATTAGGCCACAGTGCTTCTCTAAGGGCAAGTCCTAAGAGGACCCATTTCCTTCCCTCTGATTGTTTTCCTTTTCTTGGTCCTATTCAGGAGTAGCTCTGTTCCATAAGAACTGCAGGTTGGGGCACAAATTTTACAAGAAACCCTTGGGATTATCCTTCTCCCCTTGCTGACAGCACCTTCAAAAAGAGCTCCCTGAATCATCTTCCTTCCTTGTCAATTACTCCACAAACAAATTATTTTCCCACTGCAGACAATTCCCACTGAAAAAAATTCCCCTTGTTAGCTAACACATCCCAAGCTGCCTATCTCCAGCACCACTGCTAACCAACCTCTAAATCACAACAAATTACTTTCTTGTTGGTGAATTCAAAATGCTTGTACAGTCTCTCAACATATCAGTGCCTTTTCTGTGGGAACTTTCAAACACTAAATAGGAGTGAAGTTTTAAAGGATGACTATCTGATGAAGAATTAGTCCATGTAAACATCACAACAGAAAAAGTAAAAAGATGAGAAGAGTAGGAATTAACTTTGAAAGTTACCCTTTCAAAGGTACACTTGCACCTGCTGGATGAGTTTTGTTGATTAGCAAAAGCTTTATCTTTTTTGTTTGTTTGTTTCCCCTATTCTTGAATCCAGCCAGAGAATATTTTTAGTAGGAAAGTAAATATTGAAAACCAAGAAAGGTTACATATATTCTCAGAACATTAGGAAGGAAAGATGAAAATCCTGATGAAATTCAACAACTCCTTTTCAAGGCCAAAATACCCCAATTCCCGGTAAAGACTCTTTAGTCAAAAGAGGGAAAACCTGTCCAATTCATGTAGATTTGCAGAAAAATGCCTTCATAGCCAACTGCCCTAAGTTGTGGCCTTCTCACAATATTTCTGCTTTCTACAGTGTCAGGAAAGAATGAACTCTGGATAAATCATTCCACACAAATATAATAGCTTCCTTCTTTTACAGCAAAGGACATAATGTCTCACTAAATTCTGCAAGAAAATATTTCCTTCAGTTCTTTGTAGGGTAAAAAGTGAATAAATAAACGACTGAATTTCTCCATAAAAGAAATGAAATAGTCCAGCTACAAGGAGAGCCAGCACATAATACAAATTCTCATATAATGTGCTTATTTAGCCCATTAATTTCTCTTCCCTCACCATGACCTCCTCTGAGGGAGGGATATCGGCAAATATTGATGCAGTGTAGTTTAGTGGAAAGAGCATGTGTCATAAATCAGGAAGCCTTGTTTTAGTCCCAGATATTCTGCTGGATTGCTGTGTGACCTAAGGGAAGCCATTTAACCTCTCTGGCCTCAGTTTCCTCATTAGCAAAATGGGAATAATGATACCTGCCTCTGCCTACGTCACAGAAGTATTTCATGTTTCATTCTCCATCCTTTATCCAGCACTTGGAACCATTAACATTGGCAAATCTAAAGTAGAATTACCAAATGAGAGGCAGCCAGGGGCTGATGATATGTCCCAGTTAGCTAGGGCAGTCCTAAGGTTGGTGGTTTCTCCAGCCAATTTTAGATCAATGATGTAGGTCACGGGATTGGAACCTTTCCAGTTAAGCTGATCGGCCTCTTTTGCACTATCCCAGCTGCTCTATTCTAACGTTCAACCCAGTCTGGGTTGCGGCATGTTCAGTACATAGTATAGGCCCAAAGCATTCTGGGACTCGTACTATTTATGTCGCAGAATACCATACACTTTAACCCCACACTTGGCCCTCTCTGGTCACCAAGAGACAATGGAGAGTATACGTAAGCTTGGGATGCTGTCCCACCTTTCAACTTTAATGTTTTTTTTAAGTTATTTATAAAGCTCTTACTGTGTGCCAGGCACTATACTAAGTGTTGGGGTGGATATAAGCAAACTGTGTTGGACACAGTCCCTGTCCCATTTGGGGCTCACAGTTTCAATCCTCATTTTACAGATGAGGTAAGTGGGGCACAGAAGAGTGAAGTGACTTGCCCAAGGTCACACAACAGACAAGTGGTGGAGCCAACATTAGGAACCATGATCTTCTGACACCTAGGCCCGTGCACTACACCATGCTGCCTGAAGCACTTTCCCAATCCAAATCCTTACGAAGTCTCGACTTTTCTACCTCTGCAGATGAAAAGTGCAAATAAATTGGTATTAAACCATCAGAACAGACAGTGGTATTTTCTGCATTAACTAGAACGTTGTTGTTTTTTTTCCTTCTTTGCTTTGTCTCAATAAAGCTACCGAAATGTCTTCAAATAACTAATAGGACAGTGAAAGTGAAGTCATAGTAACCCACTGATCAAACAGTAGCCACTTGTGTTTCTTCCAACATTTCCCTGCAACTGCATATTTTATTGCTTTTGCTGTCTTGTGTATTTGGAGAGGGGGCTACTGATGGGAGGTCCAATCTACGCATGCAAATGTGGCTGAAAAAAGCAATGGAAGAGTAACACATACTGCTACATGTGAACTTCTGTTGCACTGCAGGATTAAAGAACACCCAGGACAGTCGTCTGGCGGAGCGGTTTTGAGGTTGCTACTACCCATACACCTTTCAGGGCCACGTTGCCTTCTGCCTTTATGTGGGCACATGAAGTGCCTCCAGGAACCACAGGCACAGGCAAATGAGTGGTCAATAGCATCTATTTCCACATGACCAAAAGCAAAGCCACTAATAGTAATAATAATGATGGGATATCTTAATCACTTATTGTGGGTCAAGCACTGTTCTAAGCACTGGGGTAGATACAAGATAAGCCAGTTGAACACAGTCCTTGACCCACATGGCACTTACCATCTTAATCCCCATTTTACAGATGAGGTAACTGGGGCCCGGAGAAGTGAAATAATAATAATAATAATAATAATGGCATTTATTAAGCACTTACTATGTGCAAAGCATTGTTCTAAGCACTGGGGAGGTTACAAGGTGATCAGGTTGTCCCACGGGGGGCTCACAGTCTTCATCCCCATTTTCCAGATGAGGGAACTGAGGCACAGAGAAGTTAAGTGACTTGCCCAAAGTCACACAGCTGACAAGTGGCGGAGCTGGGATTTGAACCATTTGAACCATTAAACCATTTGAACAATTTCAATCCATACTTCATGCTGCTGCCCGGATTGTCTCTGTCCAGAAACGCTCTGGGCATGTTACTCCCCTCCTCAAAAATCTCCAGTGGCTACCAGTCAATCTGCGCATCAGGCAGAAACTCCTCACCCTGGGCTTCAAGGCTCTCCATCACCTCCCCCCCTCCTACCTCCCCTCCCTTCTCTCCTTCAACAGCCCAGCCCGCACCCTCCGCTCCTCTGCCGCTAATCTCCTCACTATGCCTCGTTCTCACCTGTCCTGCCATCGACCCCCCGGCCCATGTCATCCCCCTGGCCTGGAATGCCCTCCCCCTGCCCATCTGCCAAGCCAGCTCTCTTCCTCCCTTCAAGGCCCTACTGAGAGCTCACCTCCTCCAGGAGGCCTTCCCAGACTGAGCCCCCTCCTTCCTCTCCCCCTCACCCCCCTCTCCATCCCCCCGTCTTACCTTCTTCCCTTCCCCACAGCACCTGTATATATGTATATATGTTTGTACATATTTATTACTCTATTTATTTTACTTGTACATATCTATTCTATTTATTTTATTTTGTTAATATGTTTGGTTTTGTTCTCTGTCTCCCCCTTCTATACTGTGAGCCCACTGTTGGGTAGGGACTGTCTCTATATGTTGCCAACTTGTACTTCCTAAGCGCTTAGTACAGTGCTCTGCACATAGTAAGTGCTCAATAAATACGATTGATTGATTGATTGATTGATTGAACCCATGATCTCTGACTCCAAAGCCTGGGCTCTTTTTCACTGAGCCATGCTGCTTCTCTAACCGTCAAATGACTTGCCCAAGGTCACAAAGCAGACAAGTGGCAGTGCTAGAATTAGAACTCAGGTCCTTCTGACTCCCAGGCTGTGTTCTATCCACTAGGCCATGCTGTTTCCCACTACTATTACCCAACCACTACTGGCTCAGACCAGGGCTCCATCCAGCCTAGTTTTTTGGCCACCAAAGGTGATACCAGGATGCTTGAAGGAACCATGTGATGGCTACCCTCCTGAATATTCATCCTCATGGTTTGAAATCATTCATTCATTCATTCAATCATATTTATTGAGCACTTACTGTGTGCAGAGCACTGTACTAAGCACTTGGGAAGTACAAGTTGGCAACATATAGAGACAATCCGTACCCAACAGTGGGCTCCAGTCTAGATGGGGGAGACAGAGAACAAAACATATTAACAAAATAAAATAAATAGAATAAATATGTACAAATAAAATAGAGTAATAAATACATACAAACATATATACATATACGCAGTTGCTGTGGGGAGGGGAAGGAGGTAAGGCAGGGGGTAGGGTGGGGTAGGAGGGGGAGAGGCAGGAGGAATCAGGAGGAGAGGAATCAACCATCTCATAGCCCTTAATCAGTTATATTAATTGAGTGCTTACTGTGTGCAGTGCACTGTACTAAATGCTCGGGAGAGTACAATATAACAGAGTTGGTGGGCATATTCCCTGCCCACAAGGAGTTTACAGCCTTCTTCTCTCTAATCCCTATCTTTCCCTCATACCGTTGTGATTCAACTGGCAGGTGATACTACAGATGGTGAGACTTTATCTACAGGTATGGACATCTTAAACCACTCTAGCCCCTTCATCCACCTCTAGACTGTAATATTTTTGTACTCTGTTATACTGTACTCTCCCAAGCATGGGTTACAGTGCTCTGCACACTGTAAGTGCTCAAAAAATAACATTGATTGAGATTAGAAATGAATCACTGCAGGCTTTCTGGAGGAGATATGATCTCAGGAGGGCTTTAAAGATAGTGAGAACTCTGTGGCTTGTTGGATTTGAAGGGAGATGGAATTCAGGGGACAGGACATAAGCAAGATTCTGACATCAGCAGTGATGAGAATGAGGAAAGTGAATAGGTTACCTTGAGAGGAATGAAGATTGCGAGCTAAGGTCTAGTGGTATAACAGATCAGATCAATAGAAGGGAAGATAGCTGACAATGCCTTAAAGGCAAGATATGAGAATGTGAGAGGAATTTAGAGAGATGAGAGGGGGACTTGGGAGTTCACACCTGATGGTTTCAATTTTGTCAACCAAGTAGCTGACAAGGTCATCAGGGCATGAGAGGGGGAAACTGGGAAAACTGGGTTTCAGAATGGAGTGAAAGGTCTGGAATAATTGGTGGGGGCAGTGAATATGGGTGTCAATGAGTGAGGGGAAGTAATGACGCTGAGCAGAAGAGGGCAAAATTATAGAAAGTAAGGGGTGACTCTGAAGTGACTTTGCTGCCGACATTAGCCAGATATTTTCAGGATTTGTGCTAAGTCTATGGTACTTTGATCAAAAACCTTCACCATTGAAGACACAGCCCCAGTCAAGTAATCCCCCACTTTTGACTGTTTAGTAACATAAAGCATGACAAAAAAACCAGCCTTTAATAGACTGTGGAACTTTTCACAGCTGGAAATGGATGTGGAGGTGTGGTGTTTTCAAGCTGTATGTTGCTGCTTACAGCTGAATAGCCTTGGATAACATTTCACCAGTATTAACAGAATCAACAGCATTTATTGAACATCAACTGTGTGTGGATTATGGTGCCAGACCCTTGGGGGACACACTCAGGGAGCTGACAATCTAATGTAGGAATACTAGCCATTAATTGATCAGCATCCCATAGTTAACAAGGAAGAGAACAGATGTAAATTATAGACATATGTAAATAAGTAAATGACAAATAAACATATAAAAGCGAGATAATTCAGGTGGATGTGGAGGTGTCATGACCAGCCAGGAAAAGTGATGAATCAGAAGGAGCTGTGGCTTAGTGGAAAGACCACAGGCCTGGGAGTTAGTGGACCTTGGCTCTAATTCCAGCTCTGCCACTTGCCTGCAAGTGCAGTCCTTAACTTCTCTGTGTCCTTAACTTTCCTCATCTGTAAAATTGGGATTAAATGCCTGTTCTCTTTTCTCTTTAGACTGTGAGTCCCATGTGTGACAGGACCTGTTTCAGACGTGATTCAAGCTTGTATCTACCCAGCATTTAGAACAGTGGTTGGCACACACTAATCCCTCTATGAAAACAGGAAATAATAATAAAATTATTATTAATAGAAATTGTCCTCACCGTTGAGGGAGAGGATCTTTCAGAAGGACTTTGAAGGAAGGGAGGGGCTTGGTTCAGGGAAGCATAAGAGTATGTCCCAATAAGAGGAAAAGGAGAAGGAGTGTCAAAAGCAAGGACACGGCTTCAAATAATTCTCTTTTACTAACCATTAAAATCTACCAACACAGCAGAGCCAAAGAAACGAAGGCCAGAAACTGCCCCTAACCTAGCCCAGCCTAGGCTATTTCATTTTTACAGAAAGCCCAGTCTCCACAGGACACTTCTCATGAACACTTTGAGTCACAACTCACACCAGGATGAACCCAAAGCACTCAACTGGATCCCAACCCCTCAGGTTTTTCTCAGTGATTGCTTGGGAACACCTTTAAGGCTTTCTAATCACATGTGATGAGGGCGGAGCCATCTCTACTCTTCAGTGTGGCTGTAATCTAGAAATTCTAGAAGTTTATGGGTGTGCACAGTGTGGCCAGAGCTGCGGTTTCCGCACTAGCATTTTCAGTAGCACACACGCATGCACAAGGTAAATTCAGCATCACGAATGGCAGTTTTATGTATGTTGTGTAGGGGTGTCCATTTACACTTTTTAGGGTAACGGAGAAGTTCTGGTTTTGGTTTGACTCATGAATCTCTTCAACCTTGGCCTGTAAATTCCTTAGCTCATCCTCAAACCTCAGCTGGTTGACTAGATCCCATCTGCTTTTATTTCTTTGATTTCCTTTCAAGGTTCCCATTTACTCCTCTTTGCTTTCTGATTTCTCTTCCCCTTAAGTGGGTTAATTCTTCAGGCTGGAAAAGTCACTTATATTGCCAATGGCTTCAAACCATATATAACTTCTTTGGGTCATATCTACCCCACTCAATCCCTTTGAAGCACATGATGGTTAGAAACTCACCAGCCAAACAGGCATTGTCTCACCACTTGAGTCTCTGATGGAACATGTAGTAAATCTTCCTATTTGTTGTAATTTGGAGGCTATTGAAGTTGAAAGCAGTATATCGAGCAAACCCTTTTGAAATGTTCTTTTGGGCTGGAGAATGAGCAGGATTTTCTTTTTTTAACTACTTTTGTCTCTTTCTACATAGAATACAAACCCTCTGTCCTATATATAGATGCTGAAATTAAAGATGAGTTCACAGTTTGGGAGGGAGAAAATTCAAGAATTCTCTCAGAATTGTTTGAGATATGGCCACATCTGTCCATCAGTAAAATATTCTTCTGAAAGTAAAATAAGCAAAGAACTCACGGAGAGCAGGTTGTGGAGGAGAGAGGCAAGGTTTGGTTTGGTTTCTAAATGATTCTTTTGGGTTTTTTTGAGCTAAGTACCTGCCCCCTCTCCCAGAATAAACAGTATTCTTAAGGAAGCCATGTTATTCTGGAGTAATGAGCCACCCTGAGTCTGTCTACACTGCAAGGGAAGTCAGTTCTTAAAATAGTGCTCGGCAAATAGTAAGGGCTCAGGAAATACCGCCGACTGACCTAATGCTAACATAACAACAACAAAAAATCACATAGTACAGTAATTAAGAATCATGAAAAGGAGTTGATCTTGCTTTCCTTAATTCACCTTCACTCCAGCAAACAGGGAGCAATGGGGGGTTTGGGACCCCCAGCTCTGGGTCCTTGAGGTAGAAGCAGGAAGCACCACTGGGAGTCAGAGGATCTCGGTTCTAATCTCCATTCCACCACTTGCCTGCTGTGTTAAGAGACCTTAGGTAAGTCTCTTAACTTCTCTGTACCTCATTTTCCTCAATTGTAAAATGGGGATTCAATCCCTATTCTTCCTCCTACTTAGACTATGAGCCCCATGTGGGACAGGGACTGTGCCTGACCTGATTAACCTATATCTACTCTACTGAACAGTGTTCGACACATAGTAAGTGCTTAACAAATACCTCAATTATTATTATTGGTAGAAGAGTTTTGTGAAGTGCTCAGTTCCCTCCCTCACATGAGACAACTGTGTCCTGCAACAGACTGAGGGGAAGGGGCAGGCATACACAGCCCTGATATTCCCCTAGTGCAAATTAAGTAGAGCTCGAAAGTTTATGATTCATAACTTAGAAAAACCTCCACATAAACCTCCCAAAGCCTATTCCCAATCCCCAGAGCATCTCTGAACCTAACCAAAATGCCCGTTCCTTTGCAGAGCCACCCTTTGCAAGTTCCAGGAAATAGTAGAAGCTCAAATGACAGGAGTGACATTCTTTTTTTTTTTTATAATGGCATTTATTAAGCGCTTACTATGTGCAAAGCACTGTTCTTAAATATCACTACTGCATCAGAGTTGCATGTGTTAAAAAGTCACTAAGAGAGTAAGTGCTTTGGCTGAATGTTCCCTTAAAGCACCCAGAGAAAATGAGCACACGGCCTCAATATTTTATTTTGTAGTGTTGGTGTGGAATGGAAGAGGACTTGGACAATTTAAAAGAACTTGTTTTTAATTTGCTGGTGCCATATCAAACCAAACTCTTTCCAATAAAGCATCTAGATCATGCCGAAGAACTTCCTGGAGGAAATGTTTAATGAGAAGCAGCCTGGCCTAGGGGAAGAGCACAGGCCTGGGAATCAGAGCACTTCTGGGTCTGCAATATACCAGTTCCATGACCTTGGGCAAGTCACTTCACTTCTCTGTGCCTCAGTTCTCTCATCTTCAAGATGGGGAATCAATACTCATGTTTCCTCATTCATTCATTCATTCAATCGTATTTATTGAGTGCTTACTGTATGCAGAGCACTGTACTAAGCGCTTGGAAAGTACAATTCGGAAAGAGATATTTTCTATTTAGAAATATGAGCCTCATGTGGGACCTGATTATCTTCTATCTACCCCAGTGCTTAGTACAGTGCTTTGCACATAGTAAGCACTTAAATACTATTATTATTACTATTCTTAGTTTGCTAAGTTGTTGTCTGTGACATTTACTGAGCCCTATAGTACAGTGCTTGGCACATAGTAAGCATTTAACAAATGACACAATTATTATTATTATTATATACAATTTTAATACAGCAAGGAGTGCTAGATAAGTAGGATCCCTGTTTCCCAAAAGGTAATGACCCATATTTCTCACTTATACATCAGGAGAACAGGTAAAGATGGTTGCTGATCCATCAATCAAGCAATGGTATTTACAGAGTGCTTACTGTGTGCAGAGCACTGCAGAGCCCCTATATTATGTCTGTATCATCTGTTATATTACTTCCCTCCTTGCAGAACAGAACTCTGCACTTTTAGAGCTTAATAAAGGGCAAAACAAGCCAAATGGCAAGGAAGAAATTGTTGCTTCAAAATGGAAAGGAAGATAGGAATGAAATCCAATATAAAAACTAGACAAATTGGTGGCAGATAACACAAAATCAGAAATATGATTGGTTTGTGTGCGCAAAAGAAAATAAACACAGTTTCAACCCCATCTTGAAATGCTTGAGAAAATATCTGGAAGCTAGATGACATCAACCAGGGCTTGTTTAAAACATTACTGCTACGCAGTTTAAGCATGAAGACCGCAGCTTGAAAATCCTAGGTCATCTTGAGCTTCAACATAGGCAGGCACAATAGAATTTTATTTGACAGGCTCAGCTAACCACATGTTTCTGGTGCTGTGCTCAAGGATGTTACTTTAAAATGTAGGAAATCTTCCGATATTTAGAAATAGGTTGAGTTCAAACCGCAAACCAGACCAACCTGATCATTTACCTCAAAAGGGAACATCCCTCCTTGAGCTATCGTTACCTTACATTTGATTAAATAACCCGGTTTTGCTAAAATGTGTGTTTCACTGCATGACTTGGATGTAACAAAATGGAAGAATTGAGGGACATTCTTCCCACACGAGTCTGTTCTGGTACACAAGTTGGCACATGTAGTGTTCAGACTACAGTCTAGTAGAGCATCCTTGAGGGCTGGAATCTTCACAGTGAATTATCACCTTTAAGCCCTATGTGGGACAGAGACTGTCTCTGATCTGACTGTATTGTATCTACACCAATGCAGGGCACAGTGCATTGCACATAGAAAGCACTTTGCAGATAGCATAATTATTATTCAAAAGATATTGTATTTCCCAAAATCCTGTGACTCTTTTTTCAACCTTCATCTAGCATAGTGTGTGCCTCTTACATGGTACAGGAACATTAATGGTCTCAAAGCTATCTAGTGAAAATTTTGAGATAACAGACATAAAGCTCCTTGGGCCTAGGGAAAATTTTGAGATAACAGACATAAAGCTCTTTGGGCCATTGGAAAGAAAGAATCTATATGGAAGGTTTGTTATTTTCCCAAAGCCATTAAGGAATTCTTGTTTATCTCATGTTTATTTCACTGTATTTTTCTCAGTCTAGTTTTGAGCTTCTCAGAAGAGAGAACATCCATCACTTTTATTACAACACTATTTCTTTAAGATCTTATTGTTGGGAATTTTTAGCATCAATATTTTGAATAAGCATTCCTTGAATAAAAATGCTATCTACTGAGTCATTTTTTTATCCTTTTCTCTCTTTCATATTTACACATTTTAGACATTTGTGAAAGTAGTAGCTGTAGTAGTACAGTGCTTTGCACACAATAAGCGCTCAATAAATATGACTGAATGAAGAGTGGTAGTAGCAGCAGCCACAGTAGTATTTATTGAGTACTTGCTTGATGTGGTTGGAAAGTCCAGAATAATGAAATAACATACTTCTTGCGCAAAGGAGTTTACAACAGGAGAGATTTTTTAAAAAATTACACTATCACACTCCGGTGATAGGATACCAACTTTGCTTTTATTTCCTAATTTGTCCATACTGATTCTTTCCCTTTTCCCCCATCTTAATTTTTAGGCATACCCGAGAGAAAATACTTTCAGAGCTGGAGAAGGTACAAAAGAGGAGACTTTAAAATGGGGAGGTAAAATCATTTCAAATGTAAAGGTGCTTCTTAAGTACTTACTTAATATACTGCCATCTTCAGCCATTCACTTCCAATGGCTTCTGCTCCACTACTTTCAAACTGCTCTTGTATCCCCTCTCCTAAAAAAAAATCCTCCCTTGACCTCCTTCCAGTTATCACCCCATCTTTCTCTTACCAATCACTCCACAGACACTGCCCTCTCTAAGGCCACCAATGACCTCTTTCTTTCCAAATCCTACAGCTTCTACTCCATCCTAATCCTCCTCATCCTGTCAGCCACCTTTGACATTGCAGACCACCCCCTTCTCCTTGAAACATTATCTAACTTTGTCTTTGCTGACACTGTGTTAAATACAAGATAAATCCAATCTGAAAGAGCCCTTGTCCAATATGGGGCTCACAGCCTAAGAGATGGGGAGGACAGGTTATTTTTCCCAACTTACATGGGGGAAACTGAAGCACAGAACAAAGTCACACAACAGGCAATTGTCAGAGCTGGAACTAGAACCCAGGTTTCATGACTCCAGTCCCATTAGGACACAGTGTTTTTTAGTATGAGAACAGAATTAAAAGACTGGAACTCTTTGGTCTGGAATAGTGAGGGCTGAGTGGGCTTGTGATTAAACTTTACTACAATACAGAAGTGATGTTCATCATGTCCCACAACTTCTAAATAAGGAAGTACCCACTGGAGCTTCAAGGTGGTAAGTTCAAAATGAATAAAAGGAAACACTTCTTCTCCCACTGGGTAGTAAGCATATGGAATTCGTTGTCATTATAAGATATACAGGCCAAAAACATCAATAGGTTCAAGAAGGCTTCATATGAATTCATGGACTCATTTTAAAGGAAATGTCGTTGCTGATGAAAAAATGATGGATGTTGATGGCATTGACGAACACTGGGATGACTGTTGTACTCTCCCAAGTGCTTAGTACAGTTCTTTGCACACAGTAAGTGCTCAATAAATACAATTGAATGAACGAATGAATGAATGATTATCAAGCAGGGCAAACAATTGCCCAGTTCCTCTAAGACTCATATTGCCGTGGTTGGAGACAGAGTACTTGGTACAGTACTTGGCACATAGTAAATACTTAGAATTATCATTATTATGAATATTATTATTATGATTATTATAACACTGAACCATTGATGTGACCCAGTAGGACTACTGCTTACATTTTTCTAATCTATGTTTTCATACGGTCAAATCTTCTTCTTTCCTCAGCCAATACCACCAGTTTCCTAAAACCATGGAGCCCAAAACAGAAAAGAATGTTTCAGGGGTGCTCGCTCCAGAGTCTCAAAATTTCCTTCCTACTTTTTGATGAGATTTTTCTGACAATGAAGGCATTGAAGGCATTCCCCTACAATGATTACATTTTCTTCATTAGAAATCTTGGCTACTTGTTATTTATTTTTCCACTTTCCCAGGGCCTTTTTTGAAGCTCCTTCCCATTCCAAAGTTGCATTTAAAAATTGTCATTCCCCTTTGAATCTTACTTTTACCCACCAAGGATGGTTTGTATGATTTCTGCCTTTATTGGCTTTGGACACCATACATTTAGTGCCATTTGCTAATATACTTACTACAATGTTGAATCCAATTTACAATGGAGAAATTAATATATTTAAATAAAACAAAACTAACAATGATGTTAGTTGTGTTTTCCAGATACCCCTCTCACAATTCAATACTTTTGTTCATTCGGATTGGTATGAAATTCCTCCTTCTGGAAATTTTACAAGATGCTTAGAGAAGCAGCGTGCCTCAGTTAAAAGAGCATGGACTTTGGAGTCAGAGGCTATGGGTTCAAATCCCGGCTCCACCAACTATCAGCTGTGTGACTTTGGGCAAGTCACTTCACTTCTCTGGACCTCCATTCCTTCATCTGTAAAATGGGGATTAAGACTGTGAGCCCCCCGTGGGATAACCTGATCACCTTGGAAGCTCCCCGGTGCTTAGAACAGTGCTTTGCACATAGTAAGCGCTTAAGAAATGCCATCATTATCATTATTATCGTTATTATTATGCCCATCCAGTGAAGGGCAAAAACCCCAGACAGATCTAATTTTTTGTGAAATAAAAGACAAAATGATGGCAATGCATTTCAGGCTATTTTATTTAAACGAGAGCCACCTAATGAGGAAAATGATCTTAGTTATATATGCAGTTGTAAAGTCAGAGAAAAGAGAGAGGAATTAAGTCATAAAAAGGTAGGGTTATCAGTGTTCTTATATTTAGGGATTTCCCCATATTTCATTGTCTTCTCCCATTTCACTGGGAAGATCTGTTGGAAGCAGATACATGATTTCTTGAACACCAGGGCCCACTGTGTTTTCCTGGAACACTATCTAATCTTAGTTTTTCCTCACTCAGTCCTCTCATGGTTCTCCTCCTATTTCTCTGGTCAGTCAGTCTCTGCTTCTTTCACTGGCTCTTCCTCTGCCTCCCACTCTCCAACTTGTTTTCGCTCAAGGTTCATTTCTGGGTAGCCATCAATTCTGAATCTGCACAATTGCTTGAGAACCTCATCCTCTGCCACCTCTATGCAGATGACTCTTAGCCTCTCTTTGTGCAATAAAAAATGCATAGGACTAGGCCAGCTCCAGGGCTCTGGAATTAATAGTGAAACAAAACACATGCACTGTTTCAACCAGTTACCTTACCTGGAGATTAGTGGCTAAATACATCCAATACAAACACATAGAGCACGGAACTTTTCTGCCAACTCTCTTCTATTGTACTCTCCCAAGTGCTTAGACCATGGATCTGGACACAGTAAACACTCGATAAATACCACTGATTGATAAACAGATGAATCTATGACACGACTGGTATGATGGAGGGATAGATTAGGGAAGGCTTGAAGGCTTCTGAGAAGAGGTGGCTTTCCAGAAGGGCTTGGAAAGAGGGAAGGGGCCATTTCAGACAGAATCCAATTCCAGACAGGTGGAATTTCTTATGCATAGCAAGTAAGAATGCCCGGATTCTATTCTACTAACTATCATTATCGTTATGTAAAAATAATAATAACTGTATTTGTTAATCACTTACTATGTTCCAAGCACTATGCTAAATGTTGGGGTAGATACAAGATAATCAGGTCCCACATGGGGCTCACCGTCTAAGTAGGAGGAGAAAAGGGATTGAATCCTTTTGTAGATGAGGGTCCTCATTTTGCAGATAAGGGAACTGAGGCACAGAGAAGTTAAGTGACTTGCCCAAGATTGTGACAAGCAGAAAAGCGGCAGAGCCGGTATTAGAACCCAGGTCCTCTGACTCCCAGGCCCATTTTATTGCCACTAGGCCACACTGCTTCCAACTCTAGTGACTGGCTCCAAAGAGTACTCAGGAATTTGCCCACACACAAGCTTCTAATGCTTCCAACAGGAGGGCCAGATTGAGGGTGCATGAGAGGGAACTCGGGTGTGGCAGTGTGGCCTAAGGCACAGAGCACAAGCCTTGGAGTTAGAAGGACCTGGGTTCTAATCCCAGCTCTGCCACTTATTGGCTGTGTGACCATGGGCAAGTCACTTAACTTCTCTGTTCCTCAGGTACCTCATCTGTAAAATGGGGATTAAGACTGAGCCCCCTTGTGCGACAGGGACTGTTTCCAACCCAATTTGCTTCTATCCATCCCAGAACTTAGTACAGTGACTGGCAGATAATAATCGTTTAACAAATACCACAATTATTATTACCACTATTATTATTAGGTCTGTTGACTGGGGAGCAAAAAAGTCAGGTTCTCTGCTTGCAGGAAAATGGCTTTTCCCAGGGTCAGGAAAACCAACAGGTGGCTGTGAACTGCAATCCAGTAGTGATGTAGCTTCTGGCCCAGTGAACTCCTCTCCAGCAAGCCCGGGGCCCAGTAGGTTGCTGGCTGCTGGATCTTCTAGTCCTGGCAGGCCAAAGACCCATGGATAGTTTGTGCACATTTCCTTTTGCGATCTACTGGAGTCAGGCACATTAAGAAGGTTTGACCCACTTGTCCACATCCCGAAAATACATGGGAACAGAATTCATGAGTCCAATAAATCCTTAATTAATCATGAAGATTTGGCCGCAAATCGAATAAGACTCAGGCAGAAGGTCTAAAAGAAATTTCATAAGTCTTCCAGTTTCCTCTCTGACAGATAATTGAGTTCAGAGGCTTGGAGGCTCTCTGACTAGGGCAAAGAAGAGTAGTGGAGAGAGTTTGGGGAGGGAGAATTGTATTGGAAGATGCAAGCTGGGGGGAAAGCATATTTCTTTCCAGGAAAAGAGAATCTGTGGGCAGAGGAGGAGTCTTCTAAACTCAATTTGAACCATTTTCCTAAACAAAGCTTCCACAACTGTGCTTATAATATCTCTGCTGAGGAGAGGAGGTGAGTCGCTCCCTTCTCTATGTAAGGGGTGAGTTTCTCTACTCTAAGTACTCCTTTCCTTACACAAACCAAAGGCCACTTACTCCAGTCCTGGCCCACAATACAAGGAGGCAAATTAGGCTGGTCACAGCTAGAAGAACACAGGCAGATCAGAGCAGATGTCCAGCCAGCTCGATGACTGTCTCCAAGATATCTGATGGCGGCACTCCTGAATCTTTCTCCTTGACATTCATGTTGGAAAAGCCCAAACCAATTTCCCTCAGAGATCCAGAACACAGAGATGATTTGTGGTACTCTGCTCTGTTTTCAGTCAATCTAGTGGGACAATTAGGAAACAGCGCATGTTATCATCACACTTTAGCCTTGGCTCAAGGGAAGGCTGAAACTTTTGGATTTGCCACATTTACACTTGGACATTGGAAAGTTCAAGTGGGGCTCATGGGTGTCTCCTGAATACAGATGAGGAAATTGAAGCATAGAGAAGTTAAGCGACTTGCCTAAGGCCCCACAGCAGACAGGTAGTGGAGTCAGGATCAGAACCCAGGTCCTTCTGACTCCAGGCCATGATCTATCCACTAGGCCATGCTGCTTCTCAGATATCTTGTCTGCATAAGAGGAGTTTAAAGCTTATAAAGATAGAAACAGCAAGGTGTAGTGGATAGAGCATGGGCCTGGGAATCAGAAGATCATAGGTTCTAATCCTGGCTCAATCACTTGTTTGCTGTGTGAGCTTGGGCAAGTCACTTCACTTCTCTGGGCCTCAGTTATGTCATCTGTAAAATGGGGATTGAGACTGAGCCCCACATGAATCAGGGACTGTGTCCAACGCGATTTGCTTGGATCCACTTCAGTGCTTAATACAGTGCCTCGCACAAAGTAAGTGCTCAAGAAATACTAGTAGTAGAAGAAGGATCTGTTTCCATATGCATGCTTATCTGATCAAGTTTTAGCCGGTGCTCTCTGTTTCCCAAGTCAATAGCGTTCCTCATGGAAAAAGAAAAAATGAAACAGCTTTGAATGGTCAAAAGCCACCATAAGATGCTGAATTCTGGGGCTTTGAAAATGCATGTTAGGATTTCATATTTTTATATGATGATAGGCTTCACCTAGGGTAAAATAATTTCAACGTTTCATAGGAGCCTGTATAATACAGAGGCACTAGTTCTCAACTGTCTTCTTTTACCACATTTTATGCCTATCAAACCCTTCTATAATGGAATCCAGTACCCCTTTGTTCTAGGAAGGTGAGAGTCTTGCCAAATATCATGTCCTGGAAATACAAGCAATGAATCATCCTAAATAAGACACTTAGAACCCAAATAATAAATTGCACGCATCAAATTCTGTGCTTCTAGTTTTCGGGAATGAGAAGACTTACAGGGGAGAGTCAGGTCTTGTGTGCTCAGGTTTTCTTTCCTGTGCACGGATCTTGATTGGAATGGCTTATAGAGCCCGGCCGGCCCCAATCTCGCCCAGCCCCGCTGTGTGCCCAAAGGTGACAGGCCCCTTTCCGTCTGGTCTGGAGCTCAGAGCCCGCGGCCAGAGCCTCCACCGGGAGCCGGCGTCCCTCACGCCCCACGCCGTATGATCGTCCACCTGGAGAGCACCGGGGGAGACCAGGAGGCTGGATGAAGGAATCGAGGCCCAGGGAAGTGAAGTGACTTGCCCAAGGAGACACGGTGGCGGTGTTGATGAGGTAACTGAGGCCCAGAGATGAGAAGTGACTTGCCCAAAGTCACACAGCTGACAAGTGGCGGAGCCGGGATTAGAACCCATGACCTCTGACTCCCAAGCCCGGGCTCTTTCCACTAAGCCAGGTACAAGGTGATCAGGTTGTCCCATGGGGGGCTCATGGTCTTAATCCCCATTTTGCAGATGAGATAACTGAGGCCCAGAGAAGTGAAGCGACTTGTCCGAAGTCACACAGCTGACAAGTGGCGGATCTGGGATTAGAGCCCACGACCTCTGACTCCCAAGCCCGGGCTCTTTCCACTGAGCCACGCTGCTATTTGTTTATCATCTGCACACAGAATGAAGTCGTCGGTGAAAGACGAGCTGGAGGCCACCTTGTGGGGGAGGATTATGGTCCTGGACGGTGGGATGGGGACACTGATCCAGCGGCGAAACCTGGATGAAGAGGCTTTCCAAGGCCGGTGCTTCCAGGACCACCCAAGACCCCTCCGGGGGAACAACAACCTCCTCAGCCTCACCCAGCCCGACATCATCTACACCATCCACCAGGAGTACTTGCTGGCCGGGGCCGACATAATTGAAACAAACACTTTCAGCAGCACGCGGGTGGCCCGAGCGGACTACGGCATGGAGCATCTGGCTACCAGCTCAACAACAGTTCGGCAGAAGTGGCCCGGAGGGCGGCCGACGACATCACCGCCCAGACGGGGATTAAGAGGTTTGCGGCCAGGGCCCTGGGCCCCACCAACAAGACCCTCTCCGTATCCGCCTCCGTGGAAAGACCCAATTTCAGGAATATCACGTTCGACGAGCTAGTGGAAACCTACCGAGAGCAGGCCCGGGGGCTTTTGGACGGAGGAGTGGACATCATGTTGGTCAAAACCGTATTTGACACTGCCAACACCAAGGCTGCCCTGTTCGTGCTCCAGAAGCTCTTGGAAGAAGAGTATCCGCCCAAGCCCATCTTCATGAGTAAGACGTCGGTTTTTGCCCTCAACGGATGACATCCCGAGTTTGTCAAGAGCTTCCGATTTACCAGAGCCCTTGCGCATTGGCCAGGCCCCTTCATCTCCACGGCGTCTGCAGGAGGGAGGGAGAGACAGGGTTTTAGGGTCCCCGTTTTCCAGGTGGGGACACCGAGGCCCAGAGAGGTCCAGAGGGATTTGCCTACGGTCACCCAGCCGGCCAGTGGCTGAGGTGGGATAGGATTGTGGGCGTCCTGCGCTCTTTCCCTTACTCTATTTTACTTGTACATATTTACTATCCTATTTATTTTGTTAATGATGTGCATTTAGCTTTAATTTTGTTTGTTCTGACAACTTGACACATGTCCACATGTTTTGTCGCCTGTCTCCCCCTTCAAGACTGTGAGCCCATTGCTGGGTAGGGACTGTCTCTCTATGTTGCGACTTGTACTTTCCAAGCACTTAGTACAGTGCTCTGCACACAGTAAGCGCTCAATAAATATGATTGAATGAATGAATGAATGAATAGTAGTCTTAAAATGGTGGCAGGGGATTGATAACATGTGCTGGAAGAGGCAGAAGACGACCTCAGCCTCCCTCTGTCCCAGCAGGCTGTGACTTCATCAAACTGGGCAGTTTCTAAGGAACAACAAGTGGGTGTTGGCAGAGAGGGGGACAGAGGATTAGGGATGCATCTTTCAGGGACAGTGAAGGAGAGTGGCTGGCAGGCTCCCAGTAAAATTAATTTAATTGAGCCAAATTCATAGACTCAAACTCATTATTGCCAGATCTTCTCTTAGATCAGCAAAGTCTTAGACCTTGATATTTTCCCTCCTCTAGACTGTGAGCAATCTGTGGGCAGGAATGTGTCTGTTTGTTGCTATATTGTACTCTCCCAAACGCTTAGCACAGTGCTATGCACACAGTAATCACTCAATTATTATGACTGAATGAATATTTTGCTTTGCTAGGGATTGTACAAGCTGGCCAAGGGGTAGAAGGGATTGGCCAAGGGGTAGAAGGCAAGAGCAGAGAAAGACTCCTGTCCCTATCAAATCCTGCCATTAGGATCATTCCTATGACCAGAGCAATGGCCCAAGGCTCCATGCTCAAAGGGGCCCCATCCTTCCAGAAAGCACCTAGACCAATCAATCAATCATATATATAGAACACTTACTGTGTGCAGAGCACTGTAATATCAGGCGAAAACTCCTCACCCTCGGCTTCAAGGCTCTCCTTCACCTCGCCCCCTCCTACCTCACCTCCCTTCTCTCCTTCTACAGCCCAGCCCGCACCCTCCGCTCCTCTGCTGCTAATCTCCTCACTGTGCCTCATTCTCGCCTGTCTCACCATCGACCCCCGGCCCACGTCATCCCCCTGGCCTGGAATGCTCTCCCTCCGCACATCCGCCAAGCTAGCTCTATTCCTCCCTTCAAGGCCCTACTGAGAGCTCACCTCCTCCAGAAGAGCTTCCCAGACTGAGCCCCCTCCTTCCTCTCTCCTTCTCCCCCTCCCCATCCCCCCCGCTTTACCTCCTTCCCCTCCCCACAGCACCTGTATATATGTATATATGTTTGTACGAATTCATCACTCTATTTATTTTATTTGTGCATATTTATTCTATTTATTTTATTTTGTTAATATGCTTTGTTCTCTGTCTCCCCCTTCTAGACTGTGAGCCCACTGTTGGGTAGGGACTGTCTCTATATGTTGCCAACTTGTACTTCCCAAGCGCTTAGTACAGTGCTCTGCACACAGTAAGCGCTCAATAAATATGATTGAATGAATGAATGAATGTAGTAAGCACTTGGGAGAGTACAACACAACAATACAGCAGACACACTCCCTACCCACAGCAAGCTTACAATCTAGAAGGGGAGACAGACATTAATATAAATAAATAAATTATGGATATATCCCATAAGCACTGGGGAGCTTTAGTGATTTCAGGGTCTCTAACTAGGGGCAGTGATTACAGGGAAGAACTAATGTGATTCTACTTTGTAAGCTATTCCACCCTCTTCTCCTCCCCCAACTGACAGTCCCTTTTCACTTGACTTGCCAGAGCCCTGTACCCCTGTAGGAATGATCCTGCTTGGTACCCTATTTCACTGATATTCTTCATATAACTGACCTTGCTTCTATTAGACGTCAACTCTCCAAACAGAGCCAGGAAGTGCGGTGAAAGCTGGAAACCATAGAAAATCAAATATAATTCAAGAAGAGAGGAAACAGGAGGGCAACAGGTTATGGTAGGTGGGGGAGAGGAGCTGTCTTCCAATTTCTTTTTGCAGTATAATAAAAACCAGAACTGAGAGAGTTTAACAAGCTTGTCAATACAAGGAAAGTTGGCCTTTTTCCTCCCCAAATTTACTTTCCAAAGTCCCAAAGAGCCAGGTTGCCCAGTCTGTTTCTATGGATTTTGCTGGAGGCGGTCCTTCTGATCATGATCCTTTGATTTGAGTGGGAAATATGTCAATTGACTAATTAGTGCCAAGATTTTTTTAATTAATATATTGAACACTGGAAACATTCTGAAACATTACTTTGTACATTCTACCCATGCACATAACTCTCTGTCATATTCACCATCTAGCATACCTAGAGGATGTTGCTGAAATCTTGGTTACTGGATGATCATTGTGGTATTTGTTAAGTGCTTACTATTAGGAGGAGGAGTTTCATGATCTGAAACTCTTTTGCCTCTGCAAAAATGATTTCACATTCATAGTCTTGTGACCAGCTCTCATAATACTTCTGCTTCAAGAAGCATGACCTTTTGGGGATATAAATAGCACCCACTGAAATACCTATATAGTTTTTTTCTGGAATGAAGGTTTTCTTTTGAAATGATTGCATTTCTACCTGCCATTTATTAGGGTGCAGAAATCAGTACATTGTCTTGGCTAAATGATTTTTCTTAGGAATTGAAGAAGGCCCCAAAGAATGATGTGAACGGACTATGTACCCATAACCTGTCCATAATTGGAGGGTTCCTTCTTATTCCAGGATTCTGGCCATTGGCAATAGCAGCCAGGACTGGACCACCTGATCTACCTCCTGATGAAAAAAAAAGAGACATTTTCATCCTGAGCCCCTGCCCATGTCTCTCCATGTCACAAGGCTGATGAGAAGAGATACACCCTCACCCGCCCTTCAGTGACATATGCACACGTCCTCTCCACCCCCATTCTCCCTAACACACACATACACACACACGCACATGTACAACCCCCACTGCCCCAACTCATGTACAAACACAACCCACTGATACACAGGCACAAACCTGCATGCACAACCATGCACACAAACACAAAAAACCCATCCACACCACACTGCTAAACCAAACATGCCCTGCTTCTTCTGGCTGGAGCATTAATCATCTGAAGGTGAAATAAAGCACCTAGCTGAGATGCGTTGGAGCAGCTAATAGCCCCCAACCCCTGCTCCACCTCCCTCGCCATGCTTTCCATAATAAATGCCCTAAAAAAGCACATGTGTACAATGAAAGTGGCTTTCTCCCGAGCAGAAGGGCACCCAACTCCTAAAAGAAACGGTCTGCTCTCTTTAACCCTTTAGACTACATATAGCAGTGCGAATCTACCTGTCAAGTTTCCCCTGAGCACTGATCCTTGTCTTTTGGGTGAAAGCAGTGTGCGATGAAGTACACCCATTTGCTAAAACGATACACAATAAAAAATACAGCCCTAGCTCCTGTCAGAGACAATGGCACCTGCCCTTCAGTATTTCACACTGAGCATGGTGGGGAGGGACAGCTTTTCGCTAGCCAGATCGAGGGGCTTTGGTGAGCCTGGATTGGAGGTGAAAAGCCTTCCCATCCATCCACCCATCCACCCATCCATCCATCCATCCATCCAAGCCATGCTGGAGCATTCCTTCGTCCTGGAAGGCACTCCTAATCAGCTGCCACTTTCACTCCATACAGAGAATGGGAAAAAAATCACAACCCCACAGAAATGTATGGCCGGTCCAAGACTGTTCTGAAAGGGACGGAAAGGGATCTGTGGAACCATTTTTCACGAGGTGCACGCGAGCTTGCCAGTGCCGAGCTGCCGGTGTGCTGCTCCAGCGCATCTTAATTTGGCCCGAGGGCACCAATGCCAGTCCCCGCTTCCTAGAACGGATCCCGTGGGGCGCCCTTTCCAAATCGGGTTTATTCATCGCCGGGGCTCTCCTGGTGTGGGTCGGCAGGTTTGGGCGAGGCGGGAATCTGAATCCCATTCCGAACTGAAAACCCCTTTCCTCCTTTGAAGATCCTGCCAATCCACTCATCCTCCGCTCAACGCCAGCCCGCCCCTCCCCGCCTGGTCTTTTTCTTCTCTTCCTTTCCCCTCCTCTTAATCCTTCTTTTTCCTCCTCTTTCTCACTGTTCTCCTCAATGTGGTCATGTGTTAAGCCCTTATTATGTGCCAAGCACTGTACTAAGCACTGGGGGGTAAGGACAAGGTAATCAGGTCGGATCCTGTCCCTGTCCCACATTCTCCTCCTCCTCTTCCTTCTCCTCCACGTCTTCCTTCTCCTTCCTTGTCCTTCCTGCTTCTTGGCTGCTGTTTCCCAACAGATCCCCAGCACCGAGCCTGTCAGTAGCTGGCCGGCACACAATGGGCAATTCCTCGCCAACCCCTGCTCACCCTCAGGGAAAGCCAATGCCTCCGGAGGAAAAAGGCATCCAAGACAATGTGCCTGTACCCCCGGAACACCCCGGGATCGGTCCCCCAAAGCCCTGCACCTCGTCCTAGGAGGTGTCACCACATTTTTTGCCCTGGCACATGAACCTGGGATTGCCTCCCACTGAGGTTCGGCGGCCCAAATGAATTTGCCCATCGAGGTGTCCAGGGCTGGAAAAAGGTGCCTAGGGCTGGAAAAAGGTGCCTGGGGGCGGGGAATTCATTCATTCATTCCATCTACTGAGCACTTACTGTGTGCACAGCACTGGACAAAGCGCTGGGGAGAAGACGGCATAACAATAGCTGGACCCACTCCCTGCCCTCAACGAGCAGCCAGTCAAGAGGGGCTGGATACCTGCCCCCTGGGCGTTGCGGTTTGGAGGTTGCCATCCCCAACTTGGGACATCTGGCCCCAGCACTTTCCTCATCGCAGCCTAGGAGAGGGGCGGAAGGGCCCCTCAACTTCTCCCCATCCTACGGGCATCCCTGGAAAAGCCAGCTCAGCATCCATCCCCGGCTTTGTGAGGACCCGGGCACCCAGTTGTCCTTTTGCCCCCCTCCTTTGGGGAGACAGAACCGGACCTCTCTCTCTCCCTCCCATCTGACCACTGTCCAGCCTTGGAAAAAATACCCCACAACCCCCAGGACCCTGAACAGGAGAACCAGAGGGGCTCGGGTCAAGTTTAGGCTCCCATCTGGTGGAATATGACGCCACCGTTCGGGGATGGCGGGGTGGAGAGGGAGGGAGCTTATCAAGAATAAAAATAGGGAAAAAAAATTTCACGCACCCACAATCCTCTTTTAAAATTGCCTCACCTTAGGTTGTGGGTTCCTAACCCACCCGGCCCCAGGCAAACCAAGGAAAAGGCAAACGGAGACAGAATCCCAAGTCCATCTTTCCATAGTCCTCAGCCGGTGTGTCTTCTCCTGACAGTCAGAAAAACCACCTGTACTGATCCAATCCACCTTGAGAAAAAAAAGAATAATAATCTTCCCTGTTCCAAGATTTCTCTGCTGGGCTTGGATTTTTCAAGAGGGCTGTCCGGAATTTTCTGTTTTAGCCAGATCCGGGGACACAAAACTACTGCAGCCGACAGCTTTTGTTTTCCCTTCTCTCAAAGATGAAGCAAACAGCACTCCTGTCTCTTCCTCTCCCCCTCACTGCCTCTCTCCCTTTCTGTCCCTCCATTCCTCCCTCCCTCCCTGTCTGTCTCACACATATACTCTCTCTCCCTTTCCTCTCTCCCTCCCTACCTCAAACACTTTCTTCCTCTCCCCTTTCCCATACCCACCAGGAACCTTAACTCCAGTTCTTTTTCAATCTGAATCATTCGCTTCAAGATGACATGAGCAGTACTCACATTCCGGTCTCTTACTTTTGAATGGGAAGGGTGGTGGGGAGAGAGAAAGAATAATTCTAGGTGAAAACCTGACCATTCTTTTAAAAAGCCAGTGAGATGGATTGAGTGTGATCATTATACAAGTCACATGCACAGGAACAGATGCACAACTTTACATTACAATAGAAGGAACAGGAATCCTACTCTGCAGAGATGGCACATATTCATTTGTGCTTTTATATTTGCCTTTAAGAAAACAAACAAATCTAATTTATCCTCTATAATGAGAGGTAGTTAAACTTTTTAAATGTTAATAATAATATGGTTCAGTTTCAGAGCCACCCAGCTGAACTAGTTTTTTGAACCTATAGGTATAGCCATCTCTTTCTCGGGATATTTACGATTGAAACTATAGCAGTATTCATACCGCCTCTCCAATATCTCTATCCCAATTTCCAAAGTTAAGGTTAAGCCTGAAATGACACCTAGGAAGCACTATCATAAAATGTAGATGGAATGCTGTGGCAGGGTGACTTTGGAAAGTCATTTACCTTCTCTGAGCCTATGCTTCTTTCTCCCTCAGAGGGAATTACAGTCACTTTCCAAGTTACCTAGGAGGCATGTTGAAAGGATGAATGAGGTAATCTGTATGAAAGCACTCTGAATTATCAGGGGGAAGAGTCCTCTTTAAATTCAAGGAGTATTATTATCATTATTATATGCTAGACTTTAATTTATCATATCTGTTAAGTGCTCACTATATGCCAGGCATTGTACTAAGTGCTGGGGTAGATACCGGCTAATCGGGTTGGGCCGTAGAGATCTGCACTTGGTTTTTTTAAAAGATAGTGAGATTTTTGTCAGTTGTTCGAGTGTCACCAATAAGACTGATACATGATGGACCACCATGCATGGAAAGAACATTCCTTCATTCAATCGTACTTATTGAGTGCTTACTTTGTGCAGAGCATTGTTCTAAGTGCTTAATAATAATAATGATAATAATGGTATTTGTTAAGCGCTTACTATGTGCCGAGCATTATTCTAGACTGTGAGCTTGTTGTTGGGTTGGGACCGTCTCTATACTTCCCAAGTGCTTAGTATGGTGCTCTGCACACTGTAAGTGCTCAAGAAATATGATTGAATGAATGTTCTAAGTGCTGGGATAGATATAGGGTAATCAGGTTGCCCCATGTGGGGCTCACACTTTTAATCCCCATTTTACAAGTGAGGTAACTGAGGCACAGAGAAGTTAAGTGACTTGCCCAAGGTCACACAGCAGACAAGTGGAGCAGCCAGGATTAGAATCCATGTCTTCTGACTCCCAACCCCGTGCTTTTTCCACTAAGCCAGAGCATCTACTGTCACCATGCTACCCATAGTGCCTACCGCAGGGAACCTCACCTGTTTCTAACAGATGCCTGAGTATTCTTATGAGGCACTGGCCACCGGGCAACTGTTAACTTCTCTGAGTCTCAGTTACCTCATCTGTAAAATGGGGATTAAGATTGTGAAACCCATGTGGGGCAACCTGATTACCTTGTATCTACCCCAGTGGTGCTTAGAACAGTCCTTAGCACATTCATTCATTCATTCAATAGTAATTATTGAGCACTTACTGTGTGCAGAGCACTGTACTAAGCACTTGGGAAATACAAGTTGGCAACATACAGAGACGGTCCCTACCCAACAGCGGGCTCACAGTCTAGAAGGGGGAGACAGACAACAAAACAAAACATATTAACAACATAAAATAAATAGAATATGTACAAATAAAATAGAGTAATGAATACATACAAACATATATACATATATACAGGTGCTGTGGAGAGGGGAAGGAGGTAAGGTGGGGGAGATGGGGAGGGGAAGAAGGGGGAGAGAAAGGAGGGGGCTTAGTCTGGGAAAGCCTCCTGAAGGAGGTGAGCTCTGAGTAGGGCCTTGAATGGAGGAAGAGAGCGAGCTTGGCGGATGTGCAGAGGGAGGTCATTCCAGGCCAGGGGGATGACGTGGGCTGGGGGTCGATGGTGGGACAGGTGGGAACAAGTCACGGTGAGGAGATTAGTGGCAGAGGAGCAGAGGGTGTGGGCTGGGCTGTAGAAGGAGAGAAGGGAGGTGAGGTAGGAGGGGGCGAGGTGATGGAGAGCCTTGAAGCCGAGGGTGAGGAGTTTTTGCCTGATGCATAGGTTGATTGGAAGCCACTGGAGATTTTTGAGGAGGGGAGTAACATGCCCAGAGCGTTTCTGCACAAAGACGATCCGGGCTGCGGCGTGAAGTATGGATTGAAGTGGGGAGAGACAGGAGGATGGGAGATCGGAGAGGAGGCTGATGCAGTAATCCAGACGGGATAGGATGAGAGATTGAACGAGCAGGGTAGCAGTTTGGATGGAGAGGAAAGGGCGGATCTTGGCAATATTGCGGAGGTGAGACTGGCAGGTTTTGGTGACGGCTTCGATATGAGGGGTGAACGAGAGGGCGGAGTCGAGGATGACACCAAGTTTGCGGGTTTGTGAGATGGGAAGGATGGTAGTGCCATCAACAGTGATGGGAAAGTCAGGGAGAGGGCAGGGTTTGGGAGGGAAGATAAGGAGTTCAGTCTTGGACATGTTTAGTTATAGATGGCGGGCAGACATCCAAATGGAGATGTCCTGAAGGCAGAAGGAGATGCGAGCCTGGAGGGAGGGAGAGAGAGCAAGGGCAGAGATGTAGATCTGGGTGTCATCAGCTTAGAGATGATAGTTGAAGCTGTGGGAGCGAATGAGTTCACCAAGGGGGTAAGTGTAGATTGAGAACAGAAGGGGACCAAGAACTGACTCTTGAGGAACCCCTACAGTAAGGGGATGGGAGGGGGAGGAGGAGCCTGCAAAAGAGACTGAGAATGAATGGCCGGTGAGATAAGAGGAGAACCAGGAGAGGACAGAGTCTGTGAAGCCAAGGTTGGATAGTGTGTTGAGGAGAAGGGAGTGGTCCACAGTGTCAAAGGCAGCTGAGAGGTTGAGGAGGATTAGGATAGAGTATGAGCCATTGGATTTGGCAAGCAGGAGGGCATTGGTGACCTTTGAGAGGGCAGTTTCCGTGGCATGCAGGGGACAGAAGCCAGATTGGAGGGGGTCGAGGAGAGAGTTGGCGTTGAGGAGTTCGAGGCAGCGCATATAGATGACTCATTCAAGGAGTTTGGAAAGGAATGGTAGGAGGGAGATAGGGCGATAACTAGAAGGTGAGGTGGGGTCAAGACAGGGTTTTTTTAGGATGGAAGAGACGTGGGCATGTTTGAAGGCAGAGGGGAAGGAACTAGTGGAGAGAGACTGGTTGAAGACGGAAGTTAAGGAGGGGAGAAGGGACGGAGCGAGAGATTTCATAAGATGAGAGGTAATGGGGTCGGAAGCACAGGTGGCCGGAGTAGCACTTGAGAGGAGGGAGGGGATCTCCTCTGCGGATACTGCTGGGAAGGATGGGTGAGTAGCGGAGAGCATTGAGAGCCGGGGGCTTGTGGTGGGGGTGTAACTTTGGGGAGCTCAGACCTGATGGATTTAATTTTATTAACAAATATTATAATTATGAGTAATTATTGCACTAGGAGTGAATGGACACACAAACATTTCCTTTTGGGATCTTTGGAATTCTAAACGTGGGTTCTAAGGGGCTTATTGCTGAGATTGCATGATTCCATTATCTCAGAAAAAATTATTATCTTTTGAGACACTGTCCACCAGGCAACTGTTTAATAATAATAATGATAATGATGGTATTTGTTAAGTGCTTACTACGTGCCAAGCACCGTTCTCTTTTAACAGGTGGTACCCTAGATGTGAACAGACACTCCAACATTTTTTTTGCAGGATCTTAGGAATACTAACTGTGGGTTCTAAAGGGCTTACTGCTGAGGTTTCATGATTCTATTCTATCTCAAAAATGAAGGAAAGAAAACAAAAATCCTGAAGTGTTTTATTACACTTCCATTGAGCAATATTCCAAATATCAGCCCCAAGTGAATGGCTGTGTGAACACCCCGTCTTCCCTCTCCCAGAGAAATAGTTCTGGGGGTTCAGGTGGTCATAGGTGTGGACTGCCATGTGAGATCATTAGATTGCATGGCGTATCTAGTATAACACAGATAACATGACATGTGTCAGAGGGCTGCCTTCATGAGGGACCTGCGCCCTAATGGAGCAAGCCCAGCCTTGCTCCAAAGCCATTGCAATCCCTCCCCAAGTGACTCTGAACTCAAGATACTCTTCCAGATTGTCCAGAGGAAGCCTGAGCTTTTACACTGTTCAACTGCTGCCGCCCAGTGCCCACCCCATGCCCACCTCTTCAACCAGTGCTCTTTGAGACAGCTATTATTCATAGTAAGCACTCAATAAATACCACTGATTGATTGATTACCACCCACAGCCTGCCCTAGCAAAGATCTCATCACTCTGGCCTTCCCACACTTACCGGGTCCTTTGTTTATCTTTTGTATTTTTCTAAACCTTAAAGGAGTAGGCACTTAATAAATGCCATCACTATTACTATTTATCTCCTCTTCTTAACCTTTCTAAATGACCAGAGGCCTAGTTTTTTCAATCAGTCCTTATTACACCTCTAACATTCGTGTGTTAATTTAAATTGAACTTTACATTTTGATTATGTTGGGGGCATGGAATGTCTGTTTCTCCTTATATTGTACTCTCCCAAACTCTTAGTACAGTACTTTGCACCCAGAAAGCGCTTAATAAATATGATTGATTGAATGAGTGAATGATTATAGGGTAATACATAGAACTGTTGGAGAACTGTAGCTCTTGTAATATATGGGGGATCCAGATTGGAGGTACCCTCGGGTGTGAGCAGTGTGCCTGATTGACTGCCTCACAGGAGTGGCTCCGCTAAACGGGTAGGGTTCTAATCATTTCTGGACTACTTTTTGCGATGACTTAACTTGGAGTGTTCTCTCAGGTCCTCTCAGTGCTCAAGGGAGCAGGGTGGTAACTGTACAAGTAAAGTTGTAATGAAGTGAAGAAGTAAAGATGGCACTACCATCCTTCCCATCTCCCAAGCCCGCAACCTTGGTGTTATCCTCAACTCTGCTCTCTCGTTCACCCCTACATACAATCCGTCACCAAAACCTTCTGGTCTCACCTCCGCAACATCACCAAGATCCGCCCTTTCCTTTCCATCCAAACCGCTGCCTTGCTGGTTCAGTCTCTCATCCTATCCCGACTGGATTACTGCATCAGCCTCCTCTCTGATCTCCCATCCTCCTGTCTCTCCCCATTTCAGTCTATACTTCATGCTGCTGCCCAGGTCATCTTAGTGCAGAAACGCTCTGGGCATGTTACTCCCCTCCTCAAAAATCTTAAGTGGCTGGCAGTCAACCTATGCATCAGGCAAAAACTTCTCACTCTCGGCTTCAAGGCTCTCCATCACCTCGCCCCCTCCTACCTCACCTCCGTTCTCTCCTTCTACAGCTAAGCCCGCACCCTCCGTTCCTCTGCAGCTAACCTCCTCACTGTACCTTGTTCTCGCCTGTCCCGCCGTCGACCTCCAGATCATGTCCTCCCCCTGGCCTGGAATGCCCTCCCTCCGCACATGTGCCAAGCTTGATCTCTTCTTCCCTTCAAAGCCCTACTGAGAGTTCACCTCCTCCAGGAGGCCTTCCCAGACTGAGCCCCATCTTTCCTCTCCTCCTCCCCATCCCCCCGCCTGCCTTCTTCCCAAGAGGCCCCCCAGCCCGGAACACACCGCATGGCCCCCGCTGCTCCCGGAAGGATCCTCTCCTCAGAGCACCCCCACAGACGCCCGGGACTCCTGCTCATTCAAGCTCTCATCCTATCCCGTCTGGACTACTGCTTCAGCCTTCTCTCTGATCTCCCATCCTCGTGTCTCTCCCCACTTCAATCCATACTTCATGCTGCTGCCCGGATTATCTTTGTCCAGAAACGCTCTGGGCATATTACTCCCCTCCTCAAAAATCTCCAGTGGCTACCAATCAATCTGCGCATCAGGCAGAAACTCCTCCTCACCCTGGGCTTCAAGGCTCTCCATCACCTTGCCCCCTCCTACCTCACCTCCCTTCTCTCCTTCTATAGCCCAGCCCGCACCCTCCGCTCCTCTGCTGCTAATCTCCTCACCGTACCTCGTTCTCGCGTGTCCCGCCATCGACCCCCGGCCCATGACATCCCCTGGGCCTGGAATGCCCTCCGTCTGCCCATCCGCCAAGCTAGCTCTCTTCCTCCCTTCAAGGCCCTACTGAGAGCTCACCTCCTCCAGGAGGCCTTCCCAGACTGAGCCCCTTCCCTCCTCTCCCCTTCTTCCCCCTCTCCATCCCCCCATCTTACCTCCTTCCCTTCCCCACAGCACCTGTATATATGTATATATGTTTGTACATATTTATTACTCTATTTATTTTTTTATTTATTTTACTTGTACATATCTATTCTATTTATTTTATTTTGTTAGTATGTTTGGTTTTGTTCTCTGTCTCCCCCTTTTAGACTGTGAGCCCACTGTTGGGCAGGGACTGTCTCTATATGTTGCCAATTTGTACTTCCCAAGCGCTTAGTACAGTGCTCTGCACACAGTAAGCGCTCAATAAATACGATTGATGATGATGATGATGATTTAACACTTGAATTGTAAGACCATTTTTCAAAAGGTTATCTGTCAACTTTGGTGACCTTATAATGAACAAGCAAACCCAAAGCACTTAGATTATCATTGTATAATTGCAGAAAGAGCTGGTACCCCTTGAAAATGATGATTTAATTGGGTCGTGAAGTAGGGGATGGCCATAAAGTACTAACTGAACATGACCCTGAGCAGGAGATTGGAAGTCTGCTGATTAAGACACTGAGAAAATGGAGAAGTTTGGCAAGGAGAAAACAAATGTGGTGGAAAATCAGGTATTTCGCAGAACTGTGTTTGGTCATATAATAATAACTATTATGGTACTTGCTAAGTGCTTACTATGTGTCAAGCACTGTTCTCAGCACTAGGGTAGATACAAGGTAATCAAGTTGTCCCACAGGGGGCTCACAGCCTTAATCCCCATTTTACAGATAGGTAACAGACACAGAAAAGTTAAGTGGCTTGCCCAAAAGCACACAGCAGACAAGTGGGGGAGCTGGGATTAGAACCCACATCCTCTGACTCCCAAGCCTGTGCTCTTTCCACTACCCCATGCTGCTTCTCAGACCACAGAGCTTTTTTAGTGCCTCTGAGAACTGGGACTGAGAAGCAGTGTTGCCTAGTGGACAGGGCACAGGCCTGGGAGTCAGAAGGACCTGGGTTCTTATCCTGGCTCTGCCACTTGTCTGCTGTTTGTCCTTAGGTGAGTCACTTCAATTCTCTGGGCCTCAGTTCCCTCATCTGTAAAATGGGGATTGAGACTGTGAGCTCCATGGGGGCACAGGGATTGTGTCCAATTCGATTTGCTTGTAGTTCCCCCAGAGCTTAGTACAGTTCCTGGTACAGAAAGCACTTAAAAAATACCACAATTATTTCAATTCAGAAAATAGTTGTGACCAAAAAGACCCAGAAAAAACACCACCACCACATCCACTGCTACTATCTGGATCCTACTCCACAGAAATCAACAGATTTCTTTAATGGTACCAAAGGTAGGCTAAGTTTATCAGTGTGCATTCAACGGAGAAATTTCTTGTATGTCATCCTGTTTGCACCAGTTACTTATGCACTAATGGAAGTCATTCCGTACATAGTATTATCATGATCACCAGCAGGATCAGCATTTTTTGAGCTCCTGACATGTGCAGAACTCTAAAATACATGGTTCCTGCCCTCAAAGAGTTTAAAATCTAATGGAGGAGATAAGGGACACCAATTTAATAGGGATGTAGTGTGGCCTAGTGGAAAGAGCACAGGCCTGGGAAACAGAGGACATGGGTTCTAATCCCAGTTCCACCACGTGCTTGCTGTGGTGACCTTGGTCAAGTCAGTTAACTTCTCTCTACCTTGTTTCCTCATCTGTAAAATGGGCATTCAATATCTGTTCACCCTCCTACTTACTTAGCAGATGAGCCCCAGGTGGATCAGGGACTGTGTCTGATGTGATCAATTTGTATCTACCCCACAGCTTAGAATAGTGCTTGACACGTGTAAGCATTTTAGCAAACACCAAAGTTATAATTATATAAAATTGGTAAAGCGGTAATAAGAGCATAGAGCTACAGAATACCCAAGATAGGAGGAGAGGGGCAGATTTATAGTGGCAAAACCAACTAAGGAAGCTAGGCCAGGAAGGAAAAGAAAGTGTAGAGGGGTGGAGATCAGACTAGTACAGCATATTAAGAGGTGGTTGTGAGAAGAAGCACAAGCACAATGGAGAGAATAAAGTCCCTTAGCTCCACACCCAAGTCATGACTCTGACTGGTCAGAGATTACAGCCCAACACATGGGAGGAGGAAGAAGGAGGGAGGAGGGAGAAGGAAGGAGGAGGACCTGGTCCAGTGGAGTCGATGAAGAGCAGGCAGGGGCCAAGGACAGTGGGATGGATCTAAGGCAGTGGCATCACAGCAGGTGGGGGAAATGAAGCATAAAGGATTGGAGTGCAGAGCTGATCAGGTCTGTCAGTCACTGGCGGCAGTGATGTGAAGCTTCAATAAATGATGACTGCACTGGGACCCAGAGATTCTGAGTCTTCCTTGACACCAATTTGGCATCACAACAGTAAGTAATCAAATAAAAAGAGAATGAATAAACAGCCATCCACGTGAGCTTTAGGGTTGCTGTGTGCTTGTTTGACTAGGAAGATGGGGGGTTGCATCAAGACCAAGATGGCATGGTAGTCCACTGAACCAAAGCATTATCACATTAGAAAAATCTCCAACTTGAGACTTGAATTATCTGGACTCTCAGTCCTGAAATCAGCACATAATTGCTCTGAGTTCCAATTTCCTTTGGCTGTGTCATCCAATTTGCCTGGCTTAGAGACAAGATTTTAAACTCTGGGATAAATTGAGTCTCTCAGCAAGTTCACTGATTTAACCCCAAAGTGATTAGCTATCTTTAAGATTACTCCTGAGTGAGACAAGGAATGTGGAAGTAGCAGCTGGCAGGGAAGAACAAGGATATATGAGAGGGTAACAGAGATCAGCACACACACCAAATCATCAACTAGCTGCAACTCGACCAAGATTCAGCTCTGGGAGAAATCTCGCATGCTGGAAGTTGGGGTCAGAGGGCTCCTGAGACTTATTTTCAGCACTGAGAGGGAGTTCAGAGTGGTTCACCCTGAACCACGTGGGATTTTCAAAGTGTGGACAGGCTGGCGGGCCCAGGCAATATGTATCAATCAGGAGAAGTCCTGGCCCAATCAGCAATTGCAGCAAAGAGAAACTCAACGTCCAGACTCATGTCTCTATTGTCTTTAACAGATGGGAAAAAAACTATGAAGACACAGTTGTGAATCCTCCTTCTGTTGGGTTATAAACAAGGTCAGTGTTTTTTGGAAAAGTGGCTGGAAGGTTGCTGCATTCGAATAAGCATTGATTATATCTTGGAAGTTATATTTGGTACAACCCTTAAAATATCTATGCAAAAAGGTTTAAAGGAGATCTCGATCAATAAATTGGATTTATTAACCATCTACTCAGTCAAATAATTGTATTAAACACCTGGGAAAGTGACATAGAATGTACAGAAATGAACCCTGCCATCAAGCAGTATGCAGTCTAGGAAGGAAATAAATTTCAGATAGGAGGAAGATGGAAAAAGGGGATATTTACCAGGTTAGTTTTTACGTGAGAGGGCACATAAGATATTGATGAAAAAGTGTTGAGCATTGTACTTAAATGCTTAGGTACAGCAGAAGTACTGAACAGGCAGAAGCTACTAAAAAATAAGCGCTTCCTCCAAAATCCAACTCATGGCCAAATTAATTTCATTAGCTATACAAGGGCAAGGGCAAGTAGAAGTTCATGGTGCTCTGTCCCAGGATACTACTGAGTCAAATTTCAATGTACATGGCAATGAAAATTTGAATCTGGCATGAGTCCAAAGGCTTTCATTCTTAGCACTGTGTCAGCTTCAGTGTTTTGGGACCCTATCCTCGAGTTTTTTCCATTTTAAACACTCTATTCCCTTCTTCCTCTCTGCCTAATATGCCAGCCTAAAGCTGCCAATAGGAGCGTAATATGCTGGGATTCAGTGTCTGGCTTGATACAACTTGGGAATAATATTTTTTTCCTCATTGCTGTATTGTAGAGCCATTCAAAATCCTCTCTGCTGGGCCACCCGCCAGGGAAAGCAGGAAACTCAACTAGATGCCTATAAGTGAATCGGCACTTGCCATTTGATTACCCAGATTTCAAGTCATAGTAGAGGCTAATGATTTAAAGCACTTAGAGTAATTGGCAATGAGAACATGGCTAGAGCCCTTAACTGCCAGATAATTAAGTTGATTTTCTGAAGGAGGACACAGTTTCACAATGTGCTGAGTGAAGACCCATGGAAACCCACTAAAGACATTTTAATTGAAAGGTTATGTCTGATCTGGTAGTATTATACTGTAAGCTCATTGTAGGCAAAGAATGTGTATGTCTATTGTTAGATTGTACTCTCTCAAGCACTTAATAGGCACTTGGCACACAGGATTGTGTCTCTTTCCTCTCTCAAACATTTAGAAAAGTAGTTTGCTCAATAAATGCTAGTAACTGATTGACTGCTTTGTGTACCGCAGATAGTAAGTGGTCAATAAATTTAATTGATCGATTTATTTCCCAAGGTAATGTAAACCCTAAATGAATCCATTTAGGAGACACAATGAGTTTGCAACAATGCACCAGAAATGCTGACTGAATTGTATGTTTCTGGAATCAGAGCTCTTCCTTCCATTCTCTTTCCTATCTGAGTCTTAACACAGTGGGGTAAGGATCGATTGACTCTTACTTGATTCTAGTCTTTGGGAGGGGCCCCAGAATTGGGAACTATCTCTAGCCATGCCCAGACTTTATCCAAATTACTGGTAGCTAGTCCCAGATAGGAGACCTTCCCAGACTGAGCCCCCTCCTTCCTCTCCCCCTCGTCCCCCTCTCCATCCCCCCGTCTTACCTCCTTCCCTTCCCCACAGCACCTGTAAATATGTATATATGTTTGTACATATTTATTACTCTATTTATTTATTTATTTATTTTACTTGTACAGATCTATTCATTTTATTTTTTTAATATGTTTTGTTTTGTTCTCTGTCTCCCCCTTCTAGACTGTGAGCCCACTGTTGGGTAGGGACTGTCTCTATATGTTGCCAACTTGTACTACCCAAGCGCTTAGTACAATGCTCTGCACACAGTAAGTGCTCAATAAATACGATTGATTGATTGACTGACTACTTGAGAGAAGACACACACATAAATGAAATAAACATTCCTTGCCTTCAAGATGCTTACAGTTTAATGGCATTTCTGGAGACACTACATTGACAAATTTCCACCATGCTCTCAGTATGATTATCCTTGAGTTTTGAGGAAGAAATGGAGGGATATATGATGTGGAAATAGGACTATGGAATCCTGTTCCGAATTGAAGAATTTATGGGTCCTGTAAATGGTAAGTTCCTTGTAGGAAGAGATTGCATTAACAAACTCTGTTCTATTGCACTTTCCCAAGTACTTAGTACAGTGCTCTGCACACAGAAAGCGTTCAATATCTTCAGTATCATTATCATCAGCATAAGAATCATGATCCTATCTATTCACTAATCAGAGGATTGATCATAGTCAAATCCCAAAGAAAGTCACATGCCTCTAACCATTTTTAAACTAATGGACTATATAAACAATTTGAAAACATGATGAATGCTAGGAGAAATAATTCCATGATGTGTTTCTCAGGAAAAGTATCTCAGGGAAATGAAAATAACAGTGACTTTTATATTTAAACTGAAGGTCATTTGTCTTCAAACACCAATGTACTCTGATAACATATATTCTATGCCTCTAATAAACAACACCCAAAATGGCATTACACATTTCTCTTTATAACATGAATTCAAAGGGCAGGACAAATGGCAGAGAGGAAATATGCTTACTTCTTGCTTCAGCCCCAGATTTCGACTGTTCAGATAACACAGTATGTTAAATGGATGCTGATCTCCAATGAAAAACACAACACAAAAATGAAAACATGCACAAACACACACACACACACACACACACACACAATAACTTGGGAAGGAGGAGAATACCCTAATTAGCTCCAGGGAAGTTGGGACACAATTTAAACAATTTTGCATGAATTGCTTTTTACTGCATAATAACACCAATGTTAAGATGAGTGTAGAAGGCAAAGCATAACAGCAAGTGTATGAAATTGCACTAGAAAAAAATCAAGTTAAAATGAAAAATGGTTTGTCCAAATCATAAAATCCACAATTTTATAAAATATATGCTTTTACTACCCAATTTTATTAAATTAGATTAAAATCATTCTTCACATTTCATTTGACAATTTGAGAATGCCAACTAACAAATATTTTCAAGAAATATTTAATTGTACATCTTGTGGCCAATAATTAATAACTTGATGTTGTAATGCCATTTATTTTCAACTTACACCACTCTCTGCCTCTAAACTCTATGACTGGCTTAGATCTGGTCCTAAAAGATAATTGGCTGGGAAGGCTGGAGCATGGGGGTCTTTGTTTTCCATTTGCATCCTGCTTGTGTCCCAAAGTAATCACCTATCTGCCATAGATCTGCCTCCAGAAGGAGTGGAGCTGCAATGAAATGTTCTGTGGGGGAGCAGGGGAAAGATGGGTCAATAACTTTCTTCTTGCCATCAGCCCACTGCTTCCTTTGCTGAAAGCCCGCTCCTGTCTCCTTCAGGACTGTGCTGGAGTCATTAGCTAAGACTCGTAAAATACACAAAGTCCTACCGTCGCCTCAATGTCAGCAGCAGCAATGAGTCACACGAAGCAGCTTTGTTTCTTTCCAGGTGTCCTTCAAACTCTGTATCCTTCTCTCTACTTTTCTATTACTCTGCTCATGCAAACATCTTCTGCCTCTGCCTCTTTCTCTGGTCCTTCAAACTCTGATAATAATAATAATAATAATGATAATCGTGGTATTTGTTAAGCGCTTACTATATGCTAGGCACTGTTCTAAGCACAGGGGTAGATACTAGATAATTGGGTTGGACACAGTCACTGTTCCACATAGGATTCACAGTCTTAATCCCCATTTTTGCAGTTTAAGGAACTGAGGCACAGAGAAGTTAAGTGACTTGCCCAAGGTCACATAGCATACAAGTGGAAGAGCCAGAATTAGAACCTATATCTTTCTGACTTCCAGGCCCTTGTTCTATCCACTAACTGTTGGATATGAGGGGGAAGGGAGTTTTAGGCCAGGGGTAGGATGAGGGCAAGGGACTGGCACTGAGATAGATGAGATAGAGGTACAGTGAATAGGTTAGCACTAGAGGAATAAAGTGAGCATGCTAGGTTGTAGTAGAAAAATCATAGGAATAAGAGGGGCCAAGGTGATTGAGAGCTTTAAATTCAATGGTAAGGTGTTTCTGTTTGTTATGGAGGTGAATGGGCAACCAGTGGAGGTTCCTGAGGAGTGGGGAAAATGGACTGAATGGTGCTTCAGAAAAAAACTGATCCAGGCAGCAGAACGAAGTATGGAGTGGAGTGGGAAAAGATAGGAGGCAGGGAAGTCAGCAAGATGACCATTGCAGTATTGAAGGTGGGATAGATTAAGGTTTGGATGAACATGGTAGCAGTTTGGATGGAGAGAAAAGGGTGGATTTTAACAGTGTTGTGAAGGTTGAACGAATAGGATTTGGTGACAGGTTGAATACATGGATTAAATGAGAGAGATGAGTTGAAGATATTGCCAAGATTACGGGCTTGTGAGACAGGGAGGATGATGGTTGAAAATGTAAAGTACTTGGGGCTGACTTAGAGATGATAGTTCATATTAAAAGTAGGTAATGGTAACAGAATAAAAAATGTTTTCTAAAAAGTTCTCAAAAGTTAGATTGATAGCAAACTCCCCAAATTTATATTCTTGTTTTAATATTCAGCAAATTGAATACTAAGTCAATAGAAGACCCAAGTTGTAGTGAACAATTACTTAGATATTGGAGGCCACTGTTCATTTAGAAAGTCAGTGGGAAGTAGCAAAATTAGCTGTGTCTTGAATTATATGAAGATGACACTTTCACAGATTGACTGCAGATTTTTTTCTTATTTATAAGGAATTGACACCTTCTACTGAATAGAGGTGTACTGTTTATCCTAATCTGTCTAATACAGTGATGGCACACAAGGAAAGACTAAAATCTTATTTGCAAAACTAAATACCCAAACCTTTGGAAAATTTTAACAGTTTATTTCCTTCAATCATACTCAGATGTTAGTATCTGGTTACTTTTCACTCCAGTGTTCCTATTTTGTTGTTTCATTCATCCTGGCCTCACATAATATCAGCTATATTCGGAGTATAGCTGAATGTCTGTATCAATCAATCAGTCAACCAATCAACGTTATTTATTGAGCACTTTCTGTGTGCAGAGCATTGTACTTGGCACTAGGGAGAGTACAGTATAACAGAGGTGTCAGATTCCCAGCCCAAAATTAGCTTACAGTCTAGAGGGGGAGAGAGACATTAATATAAGTAAAGATAAATCCCCAACTATTAGCTTACACTGTTCTAGAATTATACCTTATACATTCATACACACCATACAATCATCTTAAAATACATCTTTTATTTTTCTTTTGAGTTTATATACATCAGAAGAATACTTCTGTAAATGATTTCTAGGTAACATCTCAGGTGCTGAACTAAGTCATCATAACAGTGTACATAGTGTATAGTTATATATAAAATGTGCATAGTTATGTATAGAAGCCTTTTAGACTGTGGAAATATTCTATGACAATATCACTGTTCACAGATGGCTGATGAGTCTGAGAAAGGTGATGGGCAAACCGAGGTGGCAAAGAAAGAGAAATAGAGCCAGGATTCTAATTTCCTCAAGATCCCAGATTCATAAGCATACGGAGTTCCTGCTTTTACCTTATGAGCGACACAAGTCATGGTGTACAGATTCAGTCCCCAGGGCTTTGTCTATCAATCCAAAGTAAAGGTTATTTTCCATTTACCTAAAGGCAGACAAAACCCATAACCTTTCCCTTTGGGAAATCCTTTTTAATATAATCCTCAATGTTGACATCGCTGCAAAATATCTCTTCTCACCAGTACAAAAAAGGCTGAATAGGATACAACAGCCTGACAAAAGCAAAGAGGCTTCAAGTGTTTAGATAAAGATTTACACAGGAGAGGGAGGGAAGAATTTTAGGGCCTACCAAATGGTTTACTGGGTTAGAATATCAGAATCCCAGTTGAGGCATAAGAGGAGAGGCATATCAACTGGAAGGGTGGAATCAGCTAGTGAAAATATTTGAAGGCAACAGTTAAATATATCACATACTTAAGAATGAGAGCACCCCCCCCCCCATTTTATTATCATTACATCAACTACATTTCAATACAAAGTGTTTGTGTAGATACAGATAGACTTGGTACCAATACAAGCATAATCTCTTGTTGATCTGCTTGTCGCAAGATTCCTCCAAATTCAATCAGATTAGGAGATCATTCTTTGACAAAGAATTTGGGGTACTGATATTTTCCCAGTAATGTTGGATTTCACCGCTGGCATCTCCTTGCCCATTTCCCTTTGACCTCAGGGAAGTAATATGCCTCTGACTCTTGCATTAATTCTTGGCCCTTGGATTAGACTTTGGTCCTTAAGAATTATTTAAGCTTTCTAAAATGAATAAACAAAATAGAAAAAAAATATTTATTGGATTTTCAGAAAGCATAACTTTATGTTTCTGTATACCCGAAAAAGCAATCAAGAGAAAGAATGAAGTCTTTCCTAATTTCTTTGTTAAACACTTGATAGACAACAAGAAAAGCTAGCCCTGACGCTTCCCTATTGAAAAGATGTTTTAATTATACTGTTCTAATAATCATGTAAATCTTGAAAGATAATAATATCTATTTTTAATCTTGGGAATCCACAGCACCAGACTAATTTCTGAATTCTCTGTGACTCCTTGACATTCTTTCTCCTCTACAGATCATCCTGTGTGGCAGGCCAATAGAAACCACAAGCATGGAGAAACACTCATAGAACTCATCGGAAGAGCAACATTAGACTTTTGTTCATATAAAAACCATATTTCTGCTCAACTGGGCAAAGTAACATTCCTGCTAGATTTCATATGGCTCCATTCTCACCAGCAAAGGAAATTTTCTTGGAAGTCCAATAAAAGTCTAAACTCCATGTTTCCATGGATATTCAATTTAATTTATTAATTATGATACTTATTAATTGCTTTATGTGTGCTAAGCAGTATTGTAAGCACCAGGTTAGATTCAAGTTGGTCAGTTGGATATAGTCCCTGTTTCACATAGGGCTCACACTTTTAATCCCCATTTTACAGATGAGGTATTGTAGTTAAGGATTTTGTGCACTTTCAAAGGAACATACTCATGTTTTGACACGAGCTACCAGATTCCACGTTGCATCTCAGTATAGAGATGTGTCCGGACAACAGAGCGTGTGCACAGATGTGTATGGAAAGTAGAGTAAAAGTAGTAGTAATTGTGTTCAAGTGCTCACTCCTTGCAGAGCACAGTACCAAGTGCTGGGAAAGAATACACAGGAAGCAATTTAGACATGGTCCCTGCCCCTTGCGGGGCTTGCAGTCTAAGGTACTGCCAGATGGGTACAGAGAGTTGGCACTGAAAGATCCAAGAAAGCAAATGTGGAGGGCTAAAGATTTAAGGGAATGATCCATAATTGGAGACTACACTATCTTGGAATTATCAAACCTTGATTTACTCTACCTTTCTGCATGACCCAGCCACCAATTAAGGTGCATCAGCAGTTCCTCAACAGGTTTAAGCATTGGAATGTTCAGTAAAATTATTTTATTACCATTAACACCCTCTCAAGGTTTTATAAACTTGCCAAAATTTTCAGTTCAGACTACCCTGAAGACCACTATCTGTTTAAGCACTTACCCAGCCAAAGCTTTGCCCCAGTGAGCATAGAAAGGCAATTCCTTCGGGGCCTCCAAATAGAAAACTGGAAGAAAGAACTGATGCATTCTTAAGACTACTTAATTGTCTACTTAACTAGACAATCGGAAAAATAATTAGGAGAGATGTGGTGAAATTTTGAACAAATATTGCTTTCTTAATATGGCCCAAATTTATCTCTATTTCCACTCCATTTCTTAGGTTTAATACACGGTGATTTTTAATCTACTGTTCATGTGTTCTAATCATGTCAAATGTGTAGGTGCCCAGAGATTCTTTAAGAATAATATGGAATGCAAATAGTCCTATCTTCATGCTCACAGTCAACTGCACTCTGTTGGAGTCCCATCAGCAGTCAAAAAATTTATCAGCTACTAATTTTCAGAGAGATAATGTTTAATGCTCGAGGAAGAGGTTTTTTGCAGATAACATTAACATTGGATAAGGGATGGATAATAAAAGCAGCGTGGCTCATTGGAAAGAGCATGAGCTTTGGAGTCAGAGGTCATGGGTTCAAATCCCGGCTCCACCAATTGTCAGCTGTGTGACTTTGGGCAACTCACTTAACTTCTCTGGGCTTCAGTTACCTCATCTGTAAAATGGGGATTAAGACTGTGAGCCCCAAGTGGGACAACCTGATCACCTTGTATCCTCCCCAGCGCTTAGAACAGTGCTTTGCACATATTAAGTGCTTAACAAATGCCATTATTATTATTACTATTATTAAAAGCGCTTGTCCGATTACTGTGCTCTAAGAGAGTTTTCTTTGGCAGCAGTAATTTTCTAAAATTCATTCACCTTATTTATTACTAGTGTTTATTAAAATGTTAACTGGAACTAATGGTGATTTGGTAACCTCACAAAATATTCATTTCTCTCAAACCAATTTAGAGTTGTGTTCTGTTGAAACAATTGCTCTATAGCTGATATTCTGATGTGGGGAAGAAACTGGCTAGCTACAATGAGGAGGAAAAAATATTTAAGGGATGCAAAAGGCCTACTACCTTTCTTCAGTGGTGGATTTCAGGGCAAAGGGCATGGAACTGAGGGCCAGGGGACCTGGGTTCTATTCCTGTCTCTGCCACTTGCACGCTGTGAGCCTTTGGGTGGGTCAGACTTCTCTCTGTGCCTCAGTTTCCTCTTCTGTAAAATGGATATTAAATATACTACTACTACTACTACTACTACTACTACTAATAATAATAATAATGATAATCATGGCATTTGTTAAGCACTTCCTATGTGCCAGGCACCATTCTAAGCCCTGGGGTAGATACAAGGAAATCAGGTTGGACACAGTCCCTGTCACATGTGGGGCTCACAGTCTCAATCTCCATTTTAAAGATGAGGTCACTGAGGAACAGAGAAGTAAAGTGACCTGCCCGAGGTCACACAGCAGATAAGTGGTGGAACCAGGATTAGAACCCATGACCGCCTGACTCCCAGGCCCTTGCTCTATCCACTACACCATGCTGCTTCGCCAAAATATCTGTTCTCCTTCCCCTTCGGACTTGAACCCCATATGAGACAGGGACTGTGTCCTGCCTGATGATCTTCTGTCTATCCCAATACTTAGAACAGTGCTTGGCAAGCAATGATTTTAACATATATCACAATTATGATTACTATAGGTCTAGAGTTTCATGTTGTTGGTGGGGAGGTGAACCTGACAATATTTCAGAAATGAAAAAAATAGAAAAACATATATACTAGTGACTCAAGGAGTGAATATGTGTTTATTTTCCCATCTTATCTCCTGCACACTCTAGGAGCCCAATGCAACCCACTAACCAACCTAGGGGGATTGCTTAAATCACTGCTATGGCCCAGAGGGGAGTACACCTCAGGAGCAGTATTTGTGTTTGCTTTCTCTCTGTCTCTGTCACTCTCTCTCTCTCTCTCTCTCTCTCTCTCTCTCTCCTGAGAGCACTCTTTCAAATAGTGGGCATCAAAAGGAAAAGGTCATGTGGAGCTTTAAGGAAGAAAAATCAGCTAAAGTACAAAGTTTGTTGTCATGGAATTATTGATGATGTCATTGATTTCCTATGAAATCATCAATTGCTTTGTTGGAAGAAAGGTGAGGTACTGGCCTATGTTAATTTCAAAATAACCTGTCAATGTAATTAACTTATTTAAATTATATAACATTTTATAAGTTTACCTTTTTCAATTAATAAACTAAGGGTAGAGCAGTAAGCCCAAGTGCCTCCAGTTAAGGGACAAAATGTTAAATCTGTTTTTGCCATAGCTTTATTTTCTGCCTCATTTCTGCAATATTTGAATATCTAATTTCCCCAAAAGAAGTAAAAAGCATAAAGACTATTTTAGGTATTCTCATAAATCTACCCATCTCTAGCAAAAGTGGATGAAATACGATTCAACATGGCACCAGGCACCCTATAATTGACATCTGCCACCCACATAACACAATCCAATCTGACCTGGTGCCTACCTCCTTGGTCCGCTCTGGAGGTAAATCATATGTGTGTCTCCCTCCACCCACAAAGCCTGCCCCAAGACTTTCTCTCCGCCTCCTCACTGGTGCAAATAAAATGCATTTGATAACTTTCAAGCACTGCTGATTTTCAGGGATGGGATGCCGTCATATTAAACCTGGATCAGAGTTTTCGAAGACTACTCTACTTAAGTTATTGTTGTCTTTGTGTAAGAGGGTTTCTTTTCACAAACCAGTTGGTACACTGATTCAAGATGCTACTGATTGAGGTACCTGGAGACAATCTCTGTAATTTGAGGGATCTTTAGGAGGTCCCTTCCCCTCTTCATCATTGCCATCTCATCCTTAAAACAGTCCAATGAAGAAGGCTGCTCATTGGAGGGCAATTGCATTTATGGGATCGTCCATAAATCAATCAATTGTATTGATGATTTACTCTGTGCAGAGCACTGTACTGATTGGGAGAGTACAGTGTAAAAAGTTGGAAGGCTATCTTTTCCTAGAATTACTTGAGTTTGACCCACTGAGGACCAACTGCCTCATGAATAGGAAGATCCAATTCAGAGTTGTGATCCCTGGGAATCCAAGGCCAGTGGAGATAGATGATCCTTATGATGTTAATCCTTGTTGAGCCAATTTGAGGCTTTCTCTCTGACACGTAAGACTGGGAAGAGATACATGAATCCCCACAATGTAAGACTCCATCCTAGGTTATAACAGATTCAATTCCTTTTGTAGATCCTGGAATAAAGTCAACAATTTATGCGACTTTTTGAAGTGGAAAATGCTTACTTTTAATGATAATAATTATAGTATTTGTTCAGTGCTAAGTGCCATGCACTGGATTAAGTGCTGGGGTAGATAAAAGATCAAGTCCCACATGGGGCTTACGTTGTAAGTAGGAGGGAAAATAGGTATTGAATCCCTATTTATAGATGAGGGAACTGAGGCCCAGAGAAGTTAAAAGATTTGCCCAAGGTCACACAAGCAGACGAGTAACAGAGGTGAGATTACAACCCATGTTCTCTGACTCCCGGACCCATGCTCTTTCCACTAAGCTATGATGCTCATTTTGGTAAGGATATCAATTATGGAGTACTTTCAAAAGTATTTTTTCACCTAAAATATAAAGATATCTAATGAATAATTTACAATGGAAACCTATGGTTCTTTGCAATACAGATTCCATATTAAAAATAGGACCTTTTTAAGCACAACCTAATTAACAGCAATAATGAGAAATTGTATTTCTTATGAGCTTTCAATTCCATTGGTAAATTTCAGTCTGGTGTTTATTTATTTTATTCTTGGGAAGTCTGTTATTTTCTTTGTATGCCATTAGATGAAAGATCATGAATTTTAAGCAATTTAGCCTGCTCATATTTGATGTTAACATTAAGTATTATAAATTCTTGCAGCTACAGTAGTGAAGAATGGTCTAGTAACATTTGCTTAGGTGGTCAACGTATGTTATTTCATGTTCTAAAAGCTGAGGGCTAATTTTTCTCAATTATTTCTTCCTCTTTTTTGAAACTCCTGTTAAAAGGACATCCTGGTTAAAGTTTGTCTGTGCTATCAGTTATAGACTTGTGAATGGTAACTGCAGCTGTCCAGTTTCACAAATATTATTACACTTATTTCAAAAATCCTAAATACAGTGTTACATATTCAAACTGTTCAACATGTTACTTGAGGGCCTTTTTCTGCAGAAACTTTCTTTAATTTTACTGCTAGCTTCTATTTCTAGCTATCGTAATTGAGTATTGTTGTATTCCAAATCCTTGCAAAATGTTCTCTCCTTTCCCAAGACTGAGACTGTGAAGTACCTTTTTAAGCAGTTGATGACAATTGCTTTGATCGAGTCAGTCAGAAATTCATTGCAAACTAAGCTGAACTGACAATATGGGCTCTGAAGATCTGCAGATTTTTCCTGATGAAGAGTGGCATTTCTCCTTATACAATTAATCGCTTGCTTCATTGATCAAGGTAGCAACTTGGGAGTGTAGCAAAGATGGGCAAGTTGCAACTGTCATGGTTCTCCTTTCCCCCTCAATGGGTCAGAATTGGCAGATGGCACACAGATGCCAATTTTTATTCTGCCTTTTTCCCCATATTTTAATTTTGGCAGAGGTTTCACGGCTGAGAAGCAAACAGGGATATTCATGGTATGGAAAATTGTGCCTGACAATTTTCAAAGACTATGACTCCTCTTTCAAAGCTTAACAATAGTGATGGTATTTATTAAATTCTTTCTGTGTGCCAAGCAGGGTGCTCAGGTAGCAGTCAATGAATCACATGTATTGAGTGTTTACTGTGTGCAGTGCACTGTACCAAATGCTTCAGAGAGTACAATATACCAAAGTTCAATCAATCAATGGTATTTAGTGGGTGCCTACTATGTGCAGAGCACTATTCTAAGCACTTGGGAAAGTAACAATACAGTAGAATTAGCAGACACGTTCCCTGCCCGTAACAAACCTATAGTCTAAAGGGGGGAGACTGATATCGAAATGAATAAATGAGTAATTTATTTATTATTCAAGGCCTAGTGATCTTTCCATTAGGCTGTGCTTCCTCTTTACAAAACTTGCTCCCTTTATTTATCCCCCCTCCCAGCCCCACAGCACTTATGTACATCTGCCATTTATTCATTTATATTAATGTCTGTCTCCCCTTCTCAACTGTAAGCTCATTGTGGGTGTCTGCTATGTTGTTAAGCTGTACTCCCCCAGGCACTTAGTACAGTGCTCTGCACACAGTAAGCACTCAATTAACACAATTGACTGACTGACTAGAGAAGTCTTATCATTTGAAGTAACTGTCTGCATATTGTTGGAAATGTTAAAGCTCTGACCTGTTAAAGCATTGACCTGTTTTGGCTTCCTCTGCCATTTTATTCTGGGTCACCCTTTATATTTCACAGTATGTTCCTTCATTTTTTTTTTTTACAATGCAGTTGGAGTCATTTTTCACTAGTTTTCTACAACAGCAGGCTTCTGGCTTCACTCTAGCTCAATGCAAATCTATGTGCTCCCACCTTCTTGCCCCCTCATTATTTAGCTTTAGTTCAATAGAATATATAGGTTTCTATAACAGGTCTTGGTCAAATTGAATTCACTTACACCGTGGTAGGTCAAAATGACTTTAGTTGCACCCAAAATGTGAGCTTCATTCATTCATTCATTCATTCATTCGTATTCATTGAGTGCTTACTGTGTGCAGAGCACTGTACTAAGCGCTTGGGAAGTACAAGTTGGCAACATATAGGGACAGTCCCTACCCAGCAGCGGGCTCACAGTCTAGAAGGGGGAGAGAGACACCAAAACAAAACATATTAACAAAACAAAATAAATAGAATAAATATGTAAAAGTAAAATAAATAAATAAGGTAATAAATATGTACAAACATATATACATATATACAGGTGCCATGGGGAGGGGAAGGAGGTAAGGTGGGGGGATGCGGAGAGGGAGGAGGGGGAGAGGAAGGAGGGGGCTCAGTCTGGGCTGCATATAGTGTTAATGGACAGCATTTTTTTGAAATGGAAATCTAACCCTACTTTGTCTATTAACTTTAACATTTTGTTTGTGAATCCACTGTTAGTGCATTTTGGGTGATACATAACCACGCTCCATGAGCCACTTCTTGATCAATCTCTCCTATCTCCACCTATATTTCCTCTTCTCCAACTGCCACTAAAGCACTTCTCTGTTCCCTAAGCAGCTGGTCACACAATCTCTTCCCCCTCTCTCTTCCCTATGCACATGTCTTCATACTGTATTAATCAGTTGTAGTTATGGAGAGCTTACAGTGTGCAGAGCACCATACTAAGCGCTTGGGAGTGTACCATGTAACAGAGTTAGTAGACACATTCCCAGCCCACAATGAACTTGCTGACGAGTACCTGTAATTTATTTTAACGTCTTCTCTCCTCACTAGATTGTAAGGATTTTGAGAGCAGGAATCATTTCTACTAATTCTATTGTATTCTGCTAAGTGTTCAGTACAGTGCTCTGCATAAAGTAGGTTTTAATAAACATTGTTGATTGACTGATCGGTGAATACTGAGCAGCTATGGCAGCCTCTCAGCTAAAGACGGCTGACTGGATTCTAGCTAGCAGTTACTTGATGGGGAGGTGAGGAATCTTACCAGGAGAGGGAAGCTATGGGTTTCTGAGCTTTGTGGTCAAGCTAAAATTAATGCTTGGGATTTTCTCTGATACCTAAGAAGTAATGAATTAATCTGTACTGCTCCTCTCACTTAGTCATCACCACAGCAATGGAGTGAAGGCTAACGATCAATCAGTGGGATGTATTGAGCGCTTACCAAAGGACACTAATACCCAGGCAGCAAATAGTCCAGAATCCAATTGGTGGAGATGAAGGGGCAATTTTTAAATGTCATACTCTAATGAAAATGTTGGTGAATGATTTTAGGAATTCTGACATTCCCGGCCATTTTGTTGACCTAATATCTCTGAAAGTAAAAATCTTCCAGCAAAGTAAAGTGATTTGTCCAAGGTCACACAGCAAACAAGTGGCAGAAAACCCAGGTCCTCTCACTCCCAGGCCTGTGCTCTTTCCATGGGGTCACACTGCTTCTCTTTTGAAACAATTTTCCGGACAGGATTACAACGTCAGTGCAAATTCATCCATGGTGTCCCCTGGGAAAGTCCAGAGAAAATGCTAGAGATTTAGTAATACAAGACTTTTTCTCTAGAAAAATCTTTGCTTAACTTACTCCATTAGGTAGTGCCATGGAAACCATCTCTCTGCATATACTAAAAATGAACACTGACAACATTTTGTTCTAGTACTTTTTTAAGATTGATATAAATTTCAGATGATATATCAAGCACTTTCCCCTTATTTTCATTGAAGCTGTACGGCTGTAAGTAATTTAATAAGATGGCAAGAACACTAATGCAATTTCCCTTAGTAGTAATTTATTTTACTATCCATCTTCCCCCACTAGACTGTAATTTCCTTGAAGGCAGGGATCATACCTACCAACTCCATTGTTTTGTACTCTCCCAAGTACTTAGTATGGTGCTCTGCACACAATAAGTGCTCAATAAATACCATTGATTGATAAACTAATGAATAGTGCCAGAGGATAGATTAGGCAGGAGAGTCTTAACATGACCATTCTTTAAATTGCAGAGAAATTATCCATCAACAGGTTCTGAGAGTGTGTTGTGTTCTGAGACTCTTACAAAGTTACAAGAAAGTACTAACCATTTAGAAGTAACAAAGGTATGAAACTGAATAAGGCTGCAGTGCCAGGGGAATCAGACTGCTGGGAAGTGGTAAGCTCCACTGGGAGGTTCAATAATTTTTCAGGTCCTGAACCTCAATGCACTGCTGCTTTGATACTAATTAAGCTTAAGAAGAGCTGATGGAAACTTTACTGACTGCTAACAAAGTCAGTTGGTTGAGAGAAAATTGATAGGTAATTTGCAAGACTGCAAAAATACCCCCTACTATACTGTGAGCCCCATGTGGGACAGGATCTATGTCCAAACTGATTAACTTGTACCTATGCCAGTGCTTAGAATGGTGTGTGACACATAGTCAGCCCATAATATGTTAATAATAGTAATTCCAAATATAATTGGTGTGTTTTAAAGAGATTATGTAGTTTCCAAAAATTAATTCGACAATAAGAACCAAATAAATGCTTTTCAGGGTGGTGGGCATTGGATGGGAATAAAGCAAACAGCTCTCCAAAGGATACTTTATGTTGTGGGAAAGTTGAACTTCTCTGTTGTGCCCTGGACATGTACAGGAAATACCATGGCCATCACCGGGGCCTATTGGAATGAGCACAGAGGTGGATGTCAGGAGAACTGTCTTCTAATCCCAGCTCTGTGATTTGTCTACTCTGTGTACTTGGACAAGTCACCTGGGAGTCAGAAGGTCATGGGTTTTAATCCTGGCTCTGCCACCTGTCTGTTGTGTGAATGTGGGCAAGTCACTTCACTTCTCTGAGCCTCAGTTACCTCATCTGTAAAATGGGGATTGAGACTGTGAGTCCCACATGGGACAGGGACTGTGTCCAACCTGATTTGCTTGTATCCTCCCCAGCACTTAGTACACTGCTTGGCATACAGTAAGTGCTAAACAGATACCACAATTATTATTACTTAACTTCCATGGTTCGGACTCATCATCTGTAAAATTGGGATTGATTCATTCATTCATTCAAATATATTTATTGAGCGCTTACTCTCCCTGAGACTGTGAGCCCCATGAAGGACAGGGACGGTTTCTGATGTGATTGCATCACTAGCCTTGCACTTAGCACAGGGATTTACACGTACTAAGTATTCAATAAGTAACCCAGTTGGCATTAATATTATTCCAGTAAGTGCTAATGCTAGGTTGGACTCATACTATTTTCAGATGGGTGAGATGGTGGGAATGCAGGAAACATGTGGGAGCAGTTTCAATGAGTCCTTGTTGAAGATGTTGCAAAAGTGAATGGAGTAACATCTTTAGAAACCTGGGGCCACCTGGACTTTAGCTGCCACAAAGGACAAGTTGTGAGGAGGTTGTCTAACTTGGGCATATTCTCATTTTTGGGCACTTCTCAGGGTGACTTTATTGGGGTCTGGAATCCTTTCCGGATCCCAGACATCCCCTGGTGACTGTAAACGCCTTGTTGGCAGGGAAAGTCTCTACCAACTCTATTGTACTGTACTACTGCGCTTAGTGCAGTGTTCTGCACACAATAAGCACTCAATAAATATCATTGTTGATTGAGGTTATATTGATGGAGCTATCTTCTGGGACTTGAGTGAATCCAGAAAAATACCTAGGAAATCCTGGAGTCAGTCAAGCAATCAATCATATTTATTGAGAGCTTACTACGTGCAGAACACTGAGCTAAGCACTTGGGAGATAACAATATAGTGGTTGGTAGACAGATTCCCTTGACCACAAAAAGTTTACAGTCTAGAGGGACGAGTTTACAGTCTAGAGGGACTTAAAGTCTAGAATCCCAGAAATAGGGACTGGGTGATTCAGAAAGGATTCCTAACTGGGAGAGGCTTTCTGAAGGATGAGTTTCTGAAGCAGCCCTTCTTTTCTTCCTTCCTAGGTGTAAGAGGTACCCAAGTCATCATGAGACAAAGTGACTCCAGACCTTAACCTATAGCTTCTACAGTGAGACTAAGAAATGAGTCTTTCTATGTGTTCAGAAAAAGCTAGGCACTACCCTAGGCCCCGAAGAAAGAGAAGAGAGGGCTTTGCAAGGTGGAACTGCTGAGTGTTTCAATAGATAAGCAATACCATTTATTGGTCAAATCAATGGTTTAACTAGCCTATTATTTGGTTTCCAATAGTGGCATCAAAGGATCCTTGGATGCAAGTTGTGAAAAGCAGCATGACCCAGTGGGAAACCATGGGCCTGGATGTCAGAGGATGTGGGTTCTAATCCCAGTTCCATCACTTGCCAGGTGCGTGACCTTGGGCAAGTTACTTAACTTCCTTGCCTCTCAGTTTCCTCATTTGTAGAATGGGGATTCACTATCTGCTTTCTCTCCCCCTTAGGCTGGGTGCCCATGTGGGACAGGGACTGTGTCCATTTGGATTATTTTACATCTAACCCCAGAGTCGCACAGTGCTCGACACACGGTAAGCACTTAAACACCATTGCTATTATTATTGCTATTATCATTATCACCCTTCTTGTCAACAATACTCATAGTGACAGATGTATAATTCAGCATCTGCAGTGCTCCTTCCAGTAAATCATCCATGAATCCCTAGCTTCTCCCATTATCACCTTCATTTTTTCAGCATTAATGGCACTTAACCATGAACCAATCCAAACCTTCTTTGAACCTCCCTTTTTTTATTTCCAGACTGCCTAGTTCTGGGGGATTGGATTCCATATGCTTGCCTTCTGCCAAGGGAGCGAGTATCTCCTTTTCTGTCATCAACTTCTGGTCTTCAGACTTCAGTATGTGCACTCAAATCGTGACATTGTGGGATTAATAAACTATTTTCTTTTCACTCTCTCCATACCCTTCACGATTTTGGAGACTATGACCCTGTCCTTTCTCAACTTTCCCTTTTCCAGACTGAAGCATTCTCCCCTCATCTTTTTAATCTAAACTCCTAAAGATCTGCTTTACAGGTTACAGTTCTCTGTAATTTTTCTAGCTATATCCTGCCCTTCCTAAAATGAGGCAGCTTGAATTGTGTGAACCATTTTAAGTACACAGGGCCTCAGTTACCTCAACTGTAAAATGGGGATTAAGAGTGTGAGACCCATGTGGGCCAGCGATTGTGTCCAACATGATTAACTTGTATGTTCGCCAGCACTTATAATGGTGCTAGCACAGAGTAAGCGCTTAGCAAGCACCATACTTTTTATTATTATTATTGGGTGTGGATTTCAATCAGTTAATCAGTCAGTGGTATTTATTGTGCCCTTTGTGCAGAATGCTGTACTATTTGGGAGAGTACAATTTATCAGAGTTGGTGGACAAAATTCCTGCCTCATGGAACTTTTCCTAGTTTTCAAATAGAGACAAAACTATATCTTTTGTTTTATTTCCAGATGATCCCTTTCCTTTGGAAGGAGGTACACAGAAAGACCTGGAAATTGCTACCAATCCACAACACCCAAATGAAGGGAACCCCTTCAACTCTTCCCAGGACACCAAAATGAAGGGGCACCCATTCAACTCTGCATTACTCTAAGAGTTTCCTATCCAGTTTGAATAGTAACTAGGGTCTTTGTTTTCCATTTTCCCATCTCTTCCCACCTATCACTGCTCATTCACATCTCAATTCCAAAGGGGGCCCCAGAAAGGATATGAATTAGAATTGAAGCAGCTTCGTCTAAAGGAATGGGCACAGGCCTGGGAGTCAGTAAGACTCCTATTCCAGTCTTGGCTCCTCCACTTGTCTGTTGCATGATCTTGAGGAAGGCACTTCAATTCTCTGGGTTTCAGTTACCTCATCTATAAAATGGGGATTGTGAGCCCCATGTGGGACATGGACTGTGCCCAACCTGATAAGCTTGTATCTACCCCAGATATAAGCAAAGTAAGCACTTATTATCATTAAAAAATTGATCAAATCACTTTTGTTCTGTTACAAGATAAGATCTGTTGGGAGAAACAAATTGAATCCATCTGTAGATTTCATTTATGTTCCATGGATAACTGAGTCTACTGTAAATGGTCTAATTTTAAATTTTTTAAACAATTTTATAGAATAATGTAGGCCCAACATGAACATGAAAAACAGTGAATTGAACTAAAGTTTCATTTTATCCCCAAAACAATACTTACAGATGGAAACCTGAAAAAGTAAAGTCAAACAAACAATGATTTTAGTTTGAAAATCAGGTACTACTTCCAAACACTGCCTAATGTATCTTGTGGAAAATCCAAGGAATTAAGGAGTTTATTATCTTAAAAAGCCCACATCTGTCCCACCTGGAATTACACTTAAAGTAAAACCTTGAATTAATTTATAAAAAGCCTAGCAAGCAGCTTAGTGAATAGTTTCCAAAGTTGAGCCTCTGAAAAAAAGCTCCTCTTGCCAGTCTTTGTCTGTTGAACCAAATGCACGCACCCAACAGCAAACAATCAACATTCACCAGATTGGGGGAAAATGGAGCATTTCAAGATCTTCAGCCCTCAGATAAAAAGCAGCTTTTACACTATTACAAGGCACCAGAGAGAGGTGACCCTCAAATTCCATTAAGCACCAAAGAAAGGAGTGAGCGGAAGCCTTCTGCCTGGGAAGATGAGAACAGGCGGGGCCATGAATCGTGAAAGCCACACACAGGGCAAACACACACTTGTTGTTATCAAATTGCCTAGCACCCAGTCGAGGGGCACCAATTGAAACTTTAAGGTGGTAGGTTTAGAACCAAATAATAGAAATAGTGTCCTCATCCTGTCTGGGACAACACATGGAATCTGGGACCACAGCAAACCATGCGGGTTGAAACAGCCAGTGGTACAAGAGGTGATTGGGTCAACTTTCAAACAAGACATCCCAGATAGGTTTTGTGGAGGGAAAGTGAGAGGGCACGAAGGGAAATGTTACTCATAGTAGATGGTCCATTTGGAAAAATCAAGACAGTTAAGGAGGACAACTGTCACCTCATGCCTTCAAAACTTCTAATACTGTGGTGAGTGACAGAAGACCGGGCAAGATGGGCCATTTGTCTGACCCTGGCATGACATTCCTTATGTTCTTTTAACTCCATGATTTCTTCCTGAAATATTGTCCAAACAGAGGTTTTACTGGGACCCTCCTATTAAAGGGAAGGTTCACACTGCAGCTCAAGCGCCTAATAAAAGATGTTCATTGACCCTTAGCAAACCATATTATGGATGAGGAGGGAGAAATTTGTGGTTTTCATTTGAGTCTGCCCCCCCAGAAGGAAGTGTGACTAAGGTTTATGACTCCTTCAGGGAAGGACTGCCAAGAGATGTGGGATTTGCATGCCTCTATTCTGAATTTCAACAAAGTCAGCAGCCAACAAAAAGCAATGATCTAAATCAAATTAACATTCAATTAAAAAGCACCAAACTGGAAAAAGGATATAGAAACAGCCTGAAATACAACAGAGTAATTGAAAATGTGGCCTCAATAATTTCCAAAGCTCCAATCCCACAACCTCTGCTAGTGAATAGAGCATGGGCCTGGGAATCAGAAGGATCTGCATTCTAATCCTGGCTCTGCCACTTGTCTGCTGTGTGACCTTGGGCAAATCATGTCACTTCTCTGGGCTTCAGTTCCCTCATCTGAAATGATGTGACATTAATGATAATTGTGTTATTTGTTAAGCACTTACTATGTACCAAGTACTGAACTAATAAACTAGATAATTGGGTTGGACACAGTCCCTGCCTCAAATTGGGCTTATAGTCATCGTCCCTATTTCACAGATCAGATAACTGCGGCACAGAGAAGTAAAGTGACTTGCCCAAGGTCACCCAGTAGGGAAGTGGAGGAGCTGATATTAGAACCGCAGGTCTTTCTGACTCCCAGGTCTGTGCTCTACATGGTAAGCTTTATGACCCGGTCCTCACCCAGGACCTTTCTACCCTTTCTAGGGGAACAGAAGTCAGTGAGAACTATCTCACTGTAGGCAGGGAAAGTGTCTGTTAAATTGTTGAACTGTACTCTCCCAAGAGTTCAGTACAGTGCTCTGCACAGTAGAGCTCAATAAATACCACCGATTGATTAATCTGAGGAGCAGGACAGCTTTTACAATAAACTGCCTTCCACTTATAACCTCCCACTCTGGATAGTTGTGCTTCTGATACTGCTTGAAAATTCTACTGAGTTCCTGATGGATGCTCTCCCCATTCCTGTTAACAATGGCATTGATGTGTCTTCTAGAAAATGGCCCTGTAAATAATATTGATGGATTTTTGTCACAAGAGAAATGAAAGCAATCCTGATCCTTTTCTAAGGACATCCATCTAGATTGTAAACTCCTTGTATGTAGGGAAAATGTTTACCCACTCTGTTATATTGTACTCTCCCTAGCACTTAGTGCAGTGTGGAACGAATACGTCTGATTGATTGAGTGATCTCCCAAGTGAGTGTTTATTAAATGACAAACTGACTGGCAGACATAAGAAGCTTCATTCATTCATTCATTCAATCATATTTTTTGAGCACTTACGGTGAGCAAAGCACTGTACTAAGCACTTGGGAAGTATAAATTGGCAACATATAGAGACGGTCCCTACCCAACAGTGGGCTCACAGTCTAGAAGAAGACCTAGCTTAATCTAGGTCTCTCTGCCTGATTTTTCACATTCCTCTCAGTTTTCTGCTCCTTATCCTCTGGTTCTTGCCTCTACAAAATCTAGTCCACTTGCTTGGTTTTCTTGACCTCTCTGAATTCTGCTTCACTGGTTCTCAGACATTTGAATTCCAACCTTACTATGCTGCTACTGAGTGTTCTAAAAGACTCCTTTGCCTTTCTCAACCACTTTGAGGAGCTCCTCTTTCTCATTTTTATTCATTTAACTCTGGGCTTTGGGCTCAGATTTGAAGTCGCTCCCAACCCAAGCAATCTTTAATTCCTTCGCCCTCCCATGGTGGCCTCACGCTTCTTCTGTGAAAGAGTGTTCAAGGCTCAGCACATATGAAATTTTAAGAAGGGAAATATGACTCTTTCTTTGAAAGACCAACTGGATAGAGAGATAACCCAAATCTTCTTTCAGTTTAAGGGCTGAGATTTTAAACTCTGTGCCTTCACAAGTGTATTAATCCATTCCCCATCATATACTGGAACAGTTCAAGAGGTCTCCTTTATTCCTGGATGACACTGTTGGAAAGCATAAGCTCATTGAGGGCTGGGAACATATCTGCCAATTCTGTTGTACTATGTGCTTTGCACATAGGAAGAGCTCGGTAAATACCACTGACTGACTGATTGATTAATAGTCTAAATAATCCCCAAGAGATCATGGCTAATTCCATCTTGAATAGGGCTCACATCTCCTCCTGCCTTCAGGACATCTCCATCTGGATGTCTGCCCGCCACCTAAAACTCAACATGTCCAAGACTGAACTCCTTGTCTTCTCTCCCAAACCCTGCCCTCTCCCTGACTTTCCCATCTCTGCTGACGTCACTACCATCCTTCCCGTCTCACAAGCCAGCAACCTTGGTGTCATCCTCAACTCCGCTCTCTCATTCACCCCTCACATCCAAGCCGTCACCATAACCTGCCGGTTTCAGCTCCGCAACATTGCCAAGATCCGCCCTTTCCTCTCCATCCAAATCCGCTACCCTGCTCGTTCAAGCTCTCATCCTATCTCATCTGGAGTACTGTATCAGCCTCCTCTCTGATCTCCCATCCTTGTGTCTTTCCCCACTTCAATCCATACTTCATGCCGCTGCCCGGATTGTCTTTGTCCAGAAACGCTCTGGGCATGTTACTCCCCTCCTCAAAAATCTTCAGTGGCTACCAATCAATCTGCACATCAGGCAGAAACTCCTCACCCTGGGCTTCAAGGCTGTCCATCACCTCGCCCCCTCCTACCTCACCTCCCTTCTCTCCTTCTACAGCCCAGCCCGCACCCTCCGCTTCTCTGCCCCTAATCTCCTCACCATGCCTCGTTCTCGCCTGTGCCACCGTCGACCCCCGGCCCACGTCATCCCCTGGCCTGGAATGCCCTCCCTCTGCCCATCCGCCAAGCTAGCTCTCTTCCTCCCTTCAAGGCCCTACTGAGAGTTCACCTCCTCCAGGAGGCCTTCCCAGACCGAGCCCCCTCCTACCTCTCCCCCTCATCCCCCTCTCCATCCCCACTGTCTTACCTTCTTCCCTTCCACATAGCACCTGTATATGTGTATATATGTTTGTACATATTTATTACTCTATTTATTTTACTTGTACATATCTATTCTATTTATTTTATTTTGTTAATATGTTTGGTTTTGTTCTCTGTCTCCCACTTCTAGACTGTGAGCCCACTGTTGGGTAGGGACTGCCTCCATATGTTGCCAACTTGTACTTCCCAAGCACTTAGTACAGTGCTCTGCACACAGTAAGCACTCAATAAATATGATTGATTGATTGATTGATTGATTTCCTAGCTTTCGGTACAGTTCTCTGCAAGCAGTAAATGTTTAATAGATACTACTACTGCTATCATTTTTATTAAATCCATTAATAAGCTATAACCATCAATAACTATTAATAGTTAATAGTATTGATAGTATCAATAATTTAATTAATAATACTATTAATTATAATTAATAATGATATTAATAATACTATTAATTAATAGTTATTAATACTATAAACTATTAATAAATCTATTAAGCACTTGTGTGCAGAGCACCGTACTAAGCACTTCGGCGACTACAATATCAGAGTTGGGAGACCAGTTCCCTGACCACAAATGGCCTCTGCTGATTTGCATAATTACTCTATTTTTCAGCAATGGAACACTGCTGCATTGCATCTTCTTGGTAATGGAAAAAATAATACTGCAGTACTATGCAGGGAAGCAGCATGGCTTACTGGAAAGAGCAGGAGCCTGGTGTCAAAGGGTCTGGGTTCTAACTCTGGCTCCACCACTTATCTGCTGTGTGACCTGGGGCATTTCACTTAACTTCTCGGTTCCTCAGTTTCTACCTCTGTAAACTAGACATTGACACAACTGTCACATGGCTGAAAAAGGCAGAAAGTTCTTTTTTATGCATTCAAATCTACTTCATCCCAGAGACAAAATTTTGAAAGTGCCCAAGGTAAAATTGGAATTTTATGGCCTGGCAAAAATAGGAAGAATCAAAAAAGACCCACATATGTGCCCTCTCTAACCCCATGTACATATAACCTACATGCACACACGTTTTTAGAGTGTGTCAGTTCACCGCGGGAATTGCTGTTTATACTCCCTGCATTAGTGATTTCAAATGAACTGTACATTTCAAATGTGCACCTCTGCCGCTAACCTCCTCACTGTGCCTCGTTCTCATGTGTCACGCCATCAACCCCCAGCCCACGTCCTCCCCCTGGCCTGGAATGCCCTCCCTCCGCACATCCGCCAAGCAAGCTCTCTTCCTCCCTTCAAAGCCCTACTGAGAGCTCACCTCCTCCAGGAGGCCCTCCCAGACTGAGCCCCCTCTTTCCTCTCCCCCTTCCCATCACCCCCGCCCTACCTCCTTCCCCTCCCCACAGCTCCTGCATATATGTTTGTACAGATTTATTACTCTGTTTATTTTACTTGTACATATTTACTATTCTATTTATTTTGTTAATGTTGTGCATCTAGATTTACTTCTATTTATTCTGACGACTTGACACCTGTCCACATGTTTTGTTTTGTTGTCTGTCTCCCATTTCTAGACTGTGAGCCCACTGTTGGGTAGGGACCCTCTCTATATATTGCCAACTTGTACTTCCTAAGGGCTTAGTACAGTGCTCTGCACAAAGTAAGCTCTCACTAAATATGACTGAATGAATGGCAAGCACTGTTCTAGGTGCTGGGGTAGATACATGGTGATCAGGTAGTCCCATATGGGGTTCAGAGTCTTCATCCCCATTTTACAGAGGACGTAACTGAGGCACAGAGAAGTCAAGTGACTAGCCCAAAGTCACACAGCTGACAAGTGGCGGGGTCGGGTTTAGAACCCACAACCTCTGACTCCCAAGGCAGTGCTCTTTCCACTAAATCATGCTGCTTCTCCAGGTGATGTTTAAAAACCACAACTCGATTGATGGTTGCCCTTATCACATCTTGTGAAATGGCAAATTCCTTGACACTCTAGGGCATGAAGACCCCAGCATGAATATTAATGACTAGTATTTTGCCCTCTTTCATGTAGGATTTGCACACATCATTTAATAGGCTTGAAAGGTCTTTTGAAGTTGCAAATATAACATGACCCTCTCAAATTCCACTTAATATTCTTGAAAACTTCATCTTTAACCACCATTGTAAATGGCATATAATCTTCATTCCATAAGTGGGAGCACAAGGAAGCAATCAGTCTTAATTGATATCTGGTCTCCTATCTGAACCAGCTGAGCCTATTTTACAAATGAAAGTATGTTTCCCCTTGTGATACCTCTGCTTTCCTTTCTCTAATAACAACATGAACCAGATCTATTTTTTAATTTCCTGGCTGGTCTTTCTATTTTTTGAATGATCAATCCTGCTGTCTTTTTCAAACTGCTTGACTCCAAATCAAGAGGACATGATCACACTATGGATGTGTGTTTCTCCTGATTGGAGAAAACAGGGTCCTGAGAAATACACAGTGAACAGAAAAAAAAGGATTATTTTTAAATGGCAAATTTTCAGAAATATGCTTATTGTTTTTCAAATTCTTTCCAAATTTCACACCACTTCAGTGGGGGAACAGTTTTTAAGGAATTAAACATACTAAATCTGGTGCTTTGTAAACATTCAAATCCAAGGGGGAGAATGATTCTCAAATGTTCTTTTTCACAAGGGAATTAAACTCCAGGGACTTTTAGTTTCCTCCCACAGATTGGATATGTCCGGGACGTAACATCCCCGTCTCCATTGTATTCCTCTGGTTTCAAACTGGGTGTAGATGAAGCAAACGATGGATTATTTCTACTGGAGTGCTCTCGGTATCTCATTTAGGACCAGGCCTGTCATTAAGCTTTGTCGTTCCCATTTGGGAGACTAAAGCTTTCCAAATGGGTGAGATGGGACATGGTAGAGGAGGCTAGTTGGTGGTAATGCCACTGGGTTATCTCTCTGACCAGCCCTCCTGCCTTGCTGGAATCCCCTCCCCCTTCATAACCCACGGACTACTATGAGCACTTTGAGGGACAGGGACTTTAACCAACCTGATTAGCTCGCATCTACCCCAGCGCTTAGAACAGTGTTTGACACATAGTAAGTGCTTAACAAAAACCTATTGTTATTATCTATGACATTCCAACCACAGTACTAAGCACGGGGGTAGATACAAGATAGGTTGGTCACAGTTCCTGTCCTGCATGGGGCTCACAGTCTAAGTAGGATAAAGTAAGATTTAATCCCCATTTTACAGATGAAGAAACGGAGGCACAGAGAAGTTAAATGCCAAGGTCTTACAGGAGACAAATGGTGGATCTGGGATTAGAATCCAGGTCCTCTGAGTTCCAGGCCTGTGCTCTTTCCACTAGGCTAACAATTACATCTGCTCCGTGTTCAGACACAGTGAGAAGCAGCATGGTTCAGTGGAAAGAGCACGGGCTTTGGAGTCAGAAGTTATGTGTTCAAATCCCAGCTCTGCCAATTGTCAGCTGTGTGACATTGGGCAAGTCACTTAACTTCCCTGTGCCTCAGTTACCTCATCTGTAAAATGGGGACTGTGAACACCCCGTGGGACAACCTGATCACCTTGTAACCTCCCCAGCACTTAGAACAGTGCTTTGCACATAGTAAAGAGCTTAATAAATACCATTAATATTATTGTTATTACTCAGACTAAAACCACAGACATGGCTTGCTAAGGTGGAAACAGGGGAGGAACTGCTGGTTTCTGTCTAGCACTGGGTGATATCTGTAACTCTTCTAGACTGTGAGCACGCTGTTGGGTAGGGACCGTCTCTAAATGTTGCCAACTTGTACTTCCCAAGCGCTTAGTACAGAGCTCTGCAAACAGTAAGCGCTCAATAAATACGATTGAATGAATGAATGAATAACTCTTTAGATCATGCTGTTTAATGGAGCTATTCAGAGATATAGGGGATCACTTCAAAACCCGCAGCTTACAGGAAAAGTAAACTGCAGCCACTCAGATCAGATTTAAGCATTCCCACATGGAATTTAAGATGTACATGGTCTTCAAAGTTAAAGTAGTATTTCTTTGGTTCAGGTTCACAGTCTGTAAAATCAGATCGAGCCAGCCGGGGCAAAATCAATGTTTGTTTGAAAGAATGCTAAATATATTTTCTTTGCTAGCTCAGCCCCACAGCATCATTTTCAATCGAATGAAAATGGGGAAGTTAGGCTATCTTTTGTTTTTATGGCATTTATTAAGTGCTGTACTAAGCAATGAGGTATGTACAAGCTAATCAGGTCGGACACAGTTCACTTCCCACATGGGGCTCGCAATCTTATTCCCCATTTTACCGATTAGGGAACCGAGGCACAGAGAACTGAAATGACTTATCCAAGGTTACACAGCAGAAAAGTGGCAGAGTCGGATTATCATCATCATCATCAATCGTATTTATTGAGCGCTTACTGTGTGCAGAGCACTGTACTAAGCGCTTGGGAAGTACAAGTTGGCAACATATAGAGACAGTCCCTACCCAACAGTGGGCTCACAGTCTAAAAGGGGGAGACAGAGAACAAAACCAAACATACTAACAAAATAAAATAAATAGAATAGATATGTACAAGTAAAATAAATAAATACAGTAACAAATAGAGAGATTGTAGCCACATCTTTACCACCCCTCCATTCCCCCACGCCCACAACCCTAGGAATGCCTGCTTGCCATATTGGGGTTTGGATTTGGGGGCTTTTTTTGGATCTGGAGTTCTCCGCCACGTCATGTTCTTGGTTTGCAGCTCTTCAGTTCGTGAGCCTTTGATACCTCTGCCATGGGTATAGAATTACAAAATAAAGCTGGAAAATAATGACTCTGTCTGAAGCACTGTTCTAAGAGCTGGGGGGGATACAAGGTGATCAGGTTGTCCCACGTGGGGCTCACATTTTTCATCCCCGTTTTAGAGATGAGGTAACTGAGGCACAGAGAAGTTGCCCATGGTCACACAGCAGACAAGTGGCAGAGCCGGGATTAGAACCCTTGACCTTTGACTCCCAAGCCCGTGCTCTTTCCACTGAGCCACGCTGCTTGTTTGACTGTGAGCCCCACGTGGCAACGTCCTCTTCGAACTGATGGGCAGCTGTTTCACACCATTCTGGGGTTGTTAAGTGCATTGCAGCAGTGTCTGTAAAATGAAGAAGGTAATGAAATTAAACAGTCCTTCAAAGAGCTGAGAAAGGGAAGGCTCCTCTTCCAAAGAGCCTAACTTTCTATGACACGAAGGTGGTAAAACTTAAAACATTGAGAGAATTGTGCTCCATGTGCTTCTTAAGAAGAAAGTATAGTCTCCACCTGGTAATTTAATATGGATTAGAATCCAGGTCCCTCTGATTCCCAGGCCCTAGTCACCAGACCACGATGCTATCACTGTAGGTAGTGATTTTTCTATCCAACTGTTTGGCGTATGTTTCAGCCAAGTGACATGGAGTGGATCTCTTTTGGGATTTATTTCTCCTCTACGCTTCCTGAATGGCTCTGAAATTCCTCCAATTCCCACTGGACCCCCATCTCCCACCAACACCCATATTTGGCCAGCAGGTGGGCTTCAACTACTCTCAATCAGCCCTGATCCTACCTCAGCTCTGACCCACGATTCCATCATGTCCTCAAGCTAGCCCAAGGATCCTCGACATATCCCTGCCCTCCCTTACTCATTTCTGTCCCTGCTATGACTCAGTGGTATTACTGAGTGCAGTGCTCTGTGCTAACTGCTTGGGATAATATAAGAAAACACTGGAGTTTATAGTCTACAAGAGAAAGACGAAGATACGAACCCTCCAAGTCAGCCATGGTCTCGATTCAGCTCTCAGAGGCCTGAATCGGCTTTGAAATCATTGGGTGGATAATTCAAGCAAACAAATAAACCAAATGAAGTCATTTTCATTTCTGTTATCAATCAGTCAATGAATGGTATTTATGGAGTGCTTACAGTGCTTGGGAGAGTAACTTCTAAATAGAGATCACAGACAGTTCCCTACCCACAAGGAGCTCACAATCTAGAGGCGAAGACAGACATAAAAATAAATTACCGATATGTATGTAAGTGCTGTGGGGTGGAGGGAGGGGTGATTTCAAAAATAATAGGCTGATGCAGTGACCTGATACTTCTCAGGAAAAGTGGCATCTTTGCCCTCTTGAGTCATCATTTGTTAATACTTATTGCCTAGCTTCTAATATTCTTTTGCTCTCATTTTTTCATTTCTATGTAATTTGAATCTGTGAGACCTATGCAGATCAGAAAGGAGTTTCCAAAGACCAGCCATTATCTGGTGTACTAAGGGAGCTTTTTCCTCATTGGTTTTTGCATTTAGATGAAAGATTTCAAACTTGCCAATTGGCAAATGAATATATTGGAGAGCTTCTCAGACTGAGCCTCCTCCTTCCTCTCCCCCTCTTCCCCCTCCCCATCCCTTCCACCTTACCTACTTCCCCTCCCCACAGCACCTGTATATATGTTTGTACAAATTTATTACTCTATTTATTAATTTTATTTGTGCATATTTGCCAATTTGCCTCAAATTGTTGCCAATTTGTACTTCCCAAGCACTTAGTACAGTGCTCTGCACACAGTAAGCACTCAATAAATACAATTGATGATGATGATGATGATTTATTCTATTGATTTTATTTTGTTAATATGTTTTGTTTTGTTCTCTGTCTCCCCTTTCTAGACTGTGAGCCCACTGTTGGGTAGGGACCATCTCTATATGTTGCCAACTTGTACTTCTGAAGCACTTAGTACAGTGCTCTGCACACAGTAAGTGCTCAATAAATACGATTGAATGAATGAATGAATGAATACTGGTCATATACCATACTCTTTATTGGATTTTAACTGGCATTTGCTGTATACTTTTTTTAATGAAAAGTATAGCTATGATGCTTAGATACTTAGACTATTTGAAGGTGTTATTCTGGTAGCAAGATAAGGAATAGGTCTTGAATATGTAGAAGCATTAAAACCCTACAATCTATCTCCTCAAAGGCATACATTTATGGGGCCCATTTTGGCCATGATTCTTCTAGACAATAAATCTCCATTAATTTTAATGCTGAATCACAAATGAATATCTAGAAACATATGTATTATAGTCATCAGAAATGAATAAAAATATAGCCATTTTTTCTGCTGATTACTGCTGAAATTATAAAGCTGAGCGTGGAGTGAAATCATTATATTCATGTTTTATTCCTCCTGTGGTTATATTTGCTAGCAATCAGAGTCCTAAATCTTCTTTCTTTTTTAGAGTCAGATACATTTTTTGGCTGAAATTTTGCTTAGGATTATTGTCTTCCTTATAGGGCAGCCTAAAAGTCAGGTATGCTATAATGAAAGGGCATGTAGTTGCTACCAGTATTTAATATACTCTTATTATAGTGTTCTGTGAACATAGCCCAGAAGGCTAAATCAAGTGAAATGCTGCTTGACTCTCTAGTACATGTAAGGCATTTCCTATTTTTGGAAAGTTATGCTAATTTCCTCTACAGGCAGTAAAAGATTCATTTGTTTTAGTCTGTAAACAGACTTATTTCTGCAGAAATAACTGCAGTTATTTCCTTACTACGGCTCACTGAATAACTCCTTTAGTTTCCTTCACAACTAACCCCCTGTTCTTCTTCTTCCTCAGGTGTCTACTGAAGATGCTTTGCCGACGGCATTAGATCGGGATTGGACATATTTATTCATTCCATAACACTGCCGAGCATCCACTGTTTTTAGAACATTTGTAAGCACTTGAGACTGCTTAATACAATTAGAAGATCCAGTCCCAGCCCTCAAAAAGTCTACAGTCTAGTGTAGGGAGACAGGAAGATCAAAATCATACAATTCATTACAAAGGGAGTGGGAGAAAAAATATAGAATTGGCAATAGGCAGGTATGGAAAATCAAATACATGATCGAATAAATGGACTGTATAAATCGATATATGCATGAATGTTAAGCTTGGATGTACATATATAAATGCCTTTGACCCAAAACACGAGGTAAAAGTGTCAGTCTTGGAAATTCTTGTAAACTGATTATAGCTGCTCAAGTCAGCTTGAGTTTATTTTCTGATATAATTCTTGTTATCTGAATGTTTTGCATCAGAGATAGAAATAAAGTAAGTGGGTTTTTTTTCCTGATATGCACTTTCAGGCTACCCAATCAGTTCTTAATAATGGTAGCACCACTTAATCCAGACTGTATTTTGTCATGTGCCAGGTTATTGCTTCACATCTAGAAATTCTGTGATGTACATCGTGGGCTGTTTGCAAAGACTAATGAGCAGTTAGGCTTTTGAAGAAGTCAAAGAAGTAGCAAAACTGCTTAGGGTTGAAGTGCCATTTTTCATTTTCATCACACCATGTCACCCATGGACTAATTAATCTTAACAACCTCCTTAAGGAGAAGGTAAATAACAATTATGAACCTTATTCTGGAGATGGGAAAAGTGAGGCGGAAAGAAGCAGCAATTTTGCTCTTCCCTACAGCAGTGGTCTTTATTACCGCTGAACAAGAGGCTTGAAGTCACAAATCTAGCTACAGTGGGCATGAATATCATTCCCCACATGGCATAGTGGCTGGAGCACAGGTGAGGGAGTCAGAAGGTCACGGTTTTCAATCCTGTCTCCGCTACTTGTCTCCTGGGTGATCTTGGTCAAGTCACTTTACTTCTCTGTGCCTCAGTTACCTCATCTGTAAAATGGGGAGTGAGAATCTGAGCCCCGCGTGGGACAAGAACTGTGTCCAACCTGATTGGCCTGTTACCACCCCAGTGCTTAGTACAGTGCTGGGCACATAATAAGTGCTTAACAAATATAACAATTATCATTATCACTCAAAGTATCCCTGCCCTCTGACAATGTCATCCTTATAAATCCCATGCCTCTCTGGTCTCCCACTTCTCCTCCCCATCTACTTTCCACCTCCTCATCCTCATTTCTGTTGAAGCCTTTTCTAGTCTTCCACTTTTCTTTCTCATCCTCACTGCCTCCTCCTGACTCATGTAGGAAACACAGTGACAGCAGGACGGGAGATATTGAGGCACAGAAATGTAGGAATACAGACAGATGGGGCACATACATTCAACATCCACATCACCAGACACACATTCTCACAGGACCATAGAAGAAAACAAGGGACAACTGAATGCACACACAAGCAATTAATGTGAATATCTACCTCCCTTGCTAGATTGTAAGCTCCTGAGGCCAGGAATTGTCTACTTTATTGTATTCTCCCAAGTGCACTGTGCTGCACAGAGTAAGTTCTCAATCAATATCATTGATTATTGGTTGATTGATAATGAGAAGAGGGTTTCCTTTATTTGAACAGACACTTGGGGGAGATTGGGAGGCTCAAGGCAGACTGGAAACCTGCAAAAAGGGATGCAGGAAGAGAGTGTGAACATCCTGGCTAAGGACACACTGTAGGCCGACCCAGAGGAAACGATTTGCAGGTCACTCATCAGCCCTTACAATCAAAACCCAAGCCAGACTAGCACTATGCTTCTAGCTAGATATATACGTATAGCCGTTTCTATGCACAGACACCCACAAAAATGCATTCTCTAACATAGGACCATTGTTCAACAACACTTTTCTTCTCCTCAAAAAAAGAAGTGGAATCATGGGGTAATTGTGCATGCTGTTTAATACTCAATAAATCGGGATTTTATCATAATAATGGTAATAAGGATGATGACATTTGTTAAGAGCTTACTATCTGCCAAGCATTGTTCTAAGCATTGGGGTAGATAGAAGGTAATCAGGTTGTACCACGTGGGGCTCACAGACTTAATCCCCATTTTACAAATGAGATCACTGAAGCACAGAGAAGTTAAGTGACTTGCCCAAAGTCACACAGTGGATAAGTGGTGGAGCTGGGATGAGAATCCGGGACCTGACTCTCAAGCCCTTGCTGTTTCCACTAAATCATGCTGGATTCTTTTATAAAAATATACAAATGTCTCAGAGTGGGATTAACCTACCTTAAAGTGGTGAACCTTTTTTTATGGTGCTAAGTGCTTACTATGTGCCAGGTACTAAGCACTGAGATAGATACAAGTTAATCGGATTGTAGACAATCCCTGCCCACATAGGGCTCACAGTCTCAATCCCCATTTTACAAATGAGGCAACTAAAGCACAGACAAGTTAGAGATTTGCCCAAGGTCACACAGCATCCAAGTGGCAGAGTTAGGATTAGAACCCCCGTCCTTCTCACTCCCAGGCCTGTGTAGTATCCACTAGGCCATGCTGCTTTTCTGTCTTGCCCTGCCCCTCAGCTAGACTCGCTCACTTGAAAATCAATCAATCAATGGCATTCATTGAGCAGGTATCTGTGTGTAGAGCACTGTGCTTGGAAAGGCTGGAACATGTTCAACAGAGCCACGGTTCAGCTCCCAAAGCTTGCTGGGATTTCCCTAACCCTTCCCTAGTGGAAGGAATGTGGGCCTGGAAATCAGAAAACCTAGATTCTGATGCCAGCCCTGCCACTTGCTTGTTGTGTAACCTTGGGCAAATTACTTAACTTCTCTGGACCTCAGCTGACTCATCTGTAAAATGGGCATTCAATACCTGTTCTCCTTTCTCCCTACCTATGAGCCCCATACGGGACAGGGACTCTGCCTGATGACCTGATTTAACGTGTATCTATTTCAACACTTGGAACAGAGCTTGACACATAGTAAGTGCTTACCAAATACCATAAGATAAAAACAAAAAAACAAAAATAAGCAAGAAAGGAGGGATAAACAGAATTGAAATGTCCTGGTTATCAACAAAGGGAACACTTCATTCAAAAACAGTTTTGTTTTGTGCTGGTCAGCAAGCCTCACTCTGATGTTATTCCAGGAAAAACACTGATCAAAGAAAGACTGGGACAATAGGAATCTTATTACATAAGGGGAAACCAAGACAGTGTCCATTTGAAAATACTCTGTAGAGATAGACTGAACACATTATTTTTCTTGAAAATCAGGAGATGAAATGCCAACTTGTACTTCCCAAGCACTTAGTACAGTGCTCTGCACACAATAAGTGCTCAATAAATATGATTGATTAATTGATTGATTGATCCCATATGCCCATACCTCATGAGAGTGAGGATGGAGAAGAAAACATGTGTGGGCTAAGGGCCACAGTTTCTGAAACATACCTATTTCGATTCTCATGGGCCTGGGAGTCAGAAGGACCTGGGTTCCAACTCCAGCTCCACCACGTGTCTGTTGGGTGACCTTAGGCAAGTCACTTAACTTCTCTGAACCTGTAACCATATCTGTAAAATGGAGATTATGACTGGGAGCCCCATGTGGGACAGGGACTGTGTCCAACCTGATTTGCTGATATTGTTCCCAGTGCTTAGTGCAGTTTCTGGCAAATAGTAAGCACTTTACAAATATTACTATTATTATTATTATTATTATTATTATTATTATGTACTCCCAGTCTTATGTAATGGGAAGTAAGTCAAGAGAGCTTTGTGCATAGTAAGCGCTTAATAAATGCCATTATTATTATTATTATTAAGAGGATAAGCTCCAGACTCGGGAGGGACCTCCATGAGTTTGAAGGGATACTTTAAAAAGAATTGTTTGGTTCTCTCCTACTAGATGGTGAGCTCCTGCATGGGCACAACTTAATACAGTGCTCCACACTGAGTGGGTCTGCTTGAGTGAATTGCACAACCTATAGGACTCTGAGATTGCCCCTGCCAAAGTGAAAGCCTATACATAATACAGAAAATTCAAGGGAGACAACATCAATAGAAATGATCATTCTAAAGGAACCAGGAGGAAATCATTGAAACGCTACCACCAATGAAGGTATTCTTGGATCCTACATTAGCCTCCTCCAAAACAACCAGAGAGCAAAGATGCAGAAATGCAAAACTGAGGAAGGCTATGTGAAATTTGAAGTTTTGTGTTTTACTTACCTACTTCATAACAGCTACGTTTTGTGATCTGAGCACTGACGGTAATATGCAGTGGTAACAGATTGCCCATTACTCTCACCCTGCTGTACTGAAAGAGAAACTACCGATACCCATAATCATTCCTTGTATAATGAATGCGGATACATTAGCAGAGATTAAGAATGTCCCCCATTTTTATTGCTGAAATATCTTTGGTTGTAATTTTCTCCAAGTTATCTTGTGCTGCTGGGCTTGGGCATGGGGAGACAACAGGGAAATATCACTAAACCCACTAAACCTGCCTTCTTCAATTGGAGGGCAGAGGGAATCAAACAATCGATGGTATTGACTGAGTGCTTACTGTGTGCAGAGCACTGAATTAAGCACTTGGGAAAGTATGACACAACAAAGTTGGTATATGAAATTGGCATATAGAAGGAATATTAACTTTCAGTTCAATTCAATATTCAGCTCAAGCACCACAGCCAATGACCGTGCACTGTGTTAGCATATGGCCCTTTACCCTTCAACTCATGATAACTTAGCTTTGCCCTGCTCATTCATTCATGCCTGTATTTAGTAATTATCCAGGTATTTCCAGCCCCAAATCATGCTTTTCTGAACTACCTGAATAACAGGTACAGTATATTTTCTTGAAACAGAAAGATCATTTGTAAGGTTTCAACCTATCATGAGTCACTGGAGAATTTTAGAGCTATGACTAGCCATTCTGATACACCTCGCTTGATACAATTGAAGTGTACAGCAAAACGTTATGGGCATGCCACTTGCTATTAGTATTTTTTCTTTAACCAAAAATTGATGCTATTCAAAAACGCACCTATTTCATACCCATTGTCTTTTTTGGAGCTCCTTTTGTTATTTTCCCTGTAATTTGTTACAACATGTTACATTCCCCTATCTAAGAGTACAGTCTATTTTGGAAGAATCAATGATTTAAGGGTTTAAGGGATAAGGGTTCCCAGTTTAGCAACAGGCCCCAATCTTAACTCTTAGCATCTTAATTGTTTCCAAATGCATTAATTTTCTCTTGTGCCTTAAACACTATATTCAAATCATCCCAGGTAAGATACTTTCTTGCCTCAAGTTCATATTATCTTCAGAAAGAAATTTTTATAAATTGTTTTCCATGCGATATTGTAAGGAGCCAAATTTTGCTGGTGGTAGATTCTTGCAATTTCAAGTGATAAAGTGGTGAAATCAAACTGGCCAAGATCGTTGCTTTTGTCATAACAAGAAGAAATAAGTCTAGATTCTCCAGGGGAACACATATGCGAACAGACTTGGTGAAGAATGAAAACATATACCTTTAATAGCCTCAATACCACCGACGCTGCCAATTAGTGCTATTTTCATCATTTGCTGGGAGCTCTGAAGTAATTGGGCAAGTCAAAGCCAACCCTTGGAGCTTAATACTTTATATGAATTCGTTCACCATGACTTCAGCCAAATTACTAGTACCACTGTTGTTCATGGAGAGTTTCATCAAGAAAATGAAAATCAGGTGATAAAACTAAAAATAAAAGGAAAATAGATGCATGCCATCATACTAGTAGTAAAAGTAGTTGTAGTAGTAACATACTTTCCTGCCCTTTTCATTCTGATGCACACAGATTTCCTGAAAGGACCACAGTAGACCTGCAGTGGACCTGCAGCGGTCCTCGGGACCCAGCCTAGGGCATTACCCACCCAACCAAACCTCTTTCTACCAGTCAAGGAGTAAGGGAAAATTATTTGAAATCATCCTAAGGTGTGCAGTTTATTTGTGATCCAGCCAAGAGTTTCTCCCCGAAATCAAGAACAATTCAGCAAACACACGTTTAGACCTGGGGCTTACAGACAGCTAATTGCAAAAAAAAAAAAAAAGTTTTGAGATAGTTTGCTTCCTTACATTTCAAAGCCCAGAGACACTGCCAAACAGAAACTAGAGATTTGATCAAAACTGTTGGAGAAATTACAGAAGCTACATATGGAAATTAAGGCACAGAGCTGCTAAGTGACTTGTCCAAGACCTTACAGCAGGGAAGTGGCTGAGCCCAGATTAGAATCCAGGTACCCTGACTTCCAGTCCTGTTGTGCTCCTTTCACTAAGTCACCTGACACCCCTCTCCACACTCACCATACTTGAACTAGACTCTAAGGACAGGTAAGACCGAGAGACGGAAGGCACCGCCACTCGGGTGAAGCTGGTGGCCTCGAAGGTACAGGCGAGCAGGCTGGAGGGGCAACTGCGCCAGAGCAACATCAGCTGCGGGGAACTGCCCAAGATGCCGTCCGATAAGCAGGACCAGGCCACCCAAGTCAAGGCTGACCCGCAGGGAGCACTCGTCCGGCTGGAACAAGAGCACCAGGAGAAGGTCCCCGACCACCTCAGCCAACTTCTGCAAAGCCAGGCCACCGAGGCCCGGCTCAAGGAGTCCAGGAGCGAGCGGGAGCAAGAGCTACTGGACCAGCTCCGATTCCAGGATGAAGAGCTGGAGAAGATGCGGGAAGTCTATGAGCAAAACCAACACCTCCTCCAGGAAAACGACACCATCAAACAGAAGCTGACCCTCCTCCAAGGGGCCAGAGGACAAAAGCTGTCCATTCCCCGAGCCACGTGATGGTCCCCTGACTCACCTATGAGTACGTCCTGCCCAAGCGCAAGTCCTCCCGCGCGACCCGGGAGAGGTCCCGGGAGCAGAGCGTGGCGCTGGACGACCTGCTCTCTGCCTCGGCCCCGTCCGACAGCGAAGACGACGACGAATGGAAGCCCCAGAAGGTGGCCAGGGGGTCGAAGAGGAGCACGGTGGGGGTAGAGGACACCCCCCGGAAGCAGAGGAGAAGCAGCACGGCCCAGTGGGTAGAGCCCTGGCCTGGCAGTCAGAAGGTCCTTGCTCCGCCCCCATCTGCTGCGTGGCCTTGGTATTCGTGTGAGAGTTGGAGCCAAAATAAGCAATGCGGCTGCAGGAAGCAGAAGGCCGGCTGCAACCACAGCTGTAGTTGCGATGTGGCCGAATGCAGAAACCGAGAGGCTGAAAACGGCAGCAGGAGCCCGGAGACCACGACCTTCCCTGGACAGCCCCAGGATCCGGAAATCTCCCTCACCCTGGAGGGTCCCTTGGATGTGAGCAACAGGGCCGGCTTCTTCAACCCCCGCTTTGTCCACGTCATCCCTCTGGCCTGGAATGCCCTCCCTCCACACATCCACCAAGCTAGCTCTCTTCCTCCCTTCAAAGCCCTACTGAGAGCTCAGCTCCTCCAGGAGGCCTTCCCACACTGAGCCCCTTCCTTCCTGTCCCGCTCATCCCCCTCCCCATCTCTCCCTGCCTGCCTTACCTCCTTCCCCTCCCCAAAGCACCTGTATGTATGTATATATGTTTGTACATATTTATTACTCTATTTTATTTGTACATATTTATTCTATTTGTCTTGTCTTCCCTCCCAAACCTTGTCCTCTCCCTGACTTTCCCATCTCTGTTGACGGCACTACCATCCTTCCCGTCTCACAAGCCCGCAACCTGGGTGCCATCCTCGACTCCGCTCTCTCATTCACCCCTCACATCCAAGCCGTCACCAAAACCTGCCGGTCTCAGCTCTGCAACATTGCCAAGATCCGCCCTTTCCTCTCCATCCAAACTGCTACCCTGCTCATTCAAGCTCTCATCCTATCCCGTCTGGACTACTGCACCAGCCTTCTCTCTGATCTCCCATCCTCGTGTCTCTCTCCACTTCAATCCATACTTCATGCTGCTGCCCGGATTATCTTTGTCCAGAAACGCTCTGGGCATATTACTCCCCTCCTCAAAAATCTCCAGTGGCTACCAATCAATCTGCGCATCAGGCAGAAACTCCTCACCCTGGGCTTCAAGGCTCTCCATCACCTCGCCCCCTCCTACCTCACCTCCCTTCTCTCCTTCTACTGCCCAGCCCGCAACCTCCGCTCCTCCACTGCTAATCTCCTCACTGTACCTCGTTCTCGCCTGTCCCGCCGTCAACCCCCGGCCCACGTCATCCCCCGGGCCTGGACTGCCCTCCCTCTGCCCCTCCGCCAAGCTAGCTCTCTTCCTCCCTTCAAGGCCCTGCTGAGAGCTCACCTCCTCCAGGAGGCCTTCCCAGACTGAGCCCCTTCCTTCCTCTCCCCCTCGTCCCCGTCTTCATCCCCCCATCTTACCTCCTTCCCTTCCCCACAGCACCTGTGTATATGTATATATGGTTGTACATATTTATTACTCTATTTATTTATTTATTTATTTATTTTACTTGTACATTTCTTTCCTATTTATTTTATTTTGTTGGTATGTTTGGTTCTGTTCTCTGTCTCCCCCTTTTAGACTGTGAGCCCACTGTTGGGTAGGGACTGTCTCTATATGTTGCCAATTTGTACTTCCCAAGCGCTTAGTACAGTGCTCTGCACATAGTAAGCGCTCAATAAATACGATTGATTGATTGATTGATTGATTGATTCCATTTATTTTGTTAATATGTTTTGTTTTGTTCTCTGTCTCCCCCTTCTAAACTGTGAGCCCGCTGTTGGATAGGGACCGTCTCTATATGTTGCCAACTTGTACTTCCCAAGTGCTTAGTACAGTGCTCTGCACACAGTAAGCACTCAATAAATACAATTGAATGAATGAATGAAAGGTAAGGGATCATTTCTACAGACCCTATTGTATTGTACTCTCCCAAGCGCTCAATAAATACAACCATTTGATGGAACATAAATAGGAAGAGTGGTGTCCTGGTCCGGGTCTCCAATCCACCAGTGTAGAAATGGGTCTCTGTAGGTTAATACAAAATGAATAGTAATAATAACAACCATCCTGCATAATGCTATTAGCCTGCCATGATAAATTACCTGGAGTTTGATTTAAAAGCCATTTTCTGCAAGTAGCGGGTGATTATGGCTGGTTACAGGAGTAAAATAATGGCAGTAGGTATAAGATACATGAATGATGTTTCTATAATCACAATAGCCTCCCTGAACTTCCTGACATGAAGGTCCCCAGGTTATCCTGAATCAATTTTATGACCTTGCTGAAACACCTTCTATTAGCAAAACAAGTCTGTGTTACATCTCTTATCCAGGCGCTACCCCAAATTAACTCGGATTACCTGGATATTTAATTGGATCGATTCAGTTCCTTTCATATCCATAACATGACAACAACTATACCTGAAAGTCAGCTTCTTATCGTCTGCCTTCAGCTTTTAAAGCCAATCAAACGCCCGAGTCTTCCTTGTGGTATTTCTGATCTCCTTTCTTTCATGTCACCAAAGATAAATTCATACAGCAGCACTGACACCATCAGTTTAGGGAGTCGAGCCCAATATCTTATAAACAGTACACTCACTAACTTTAATCTTTCTTTTTCTGCCCATCACCCTGATGACAAACCTGTACAAGGTCAAGGATGCCCTGTCCTCAACTTCTAGTTTGAAAGCAAGAGTCCCGAGGTACATTCACCAAACAAGCCCAGGATGACAAGTATAATTTCTGATCGGCAAACTGTCTGTTGGGAAATATTTCTCTTTGGGAAGACTTGGTACTGTTGATTTGGCATTTTTATTTGATTAATGTTCAGTACCACCTCTAGAAAACCCAAGCCATGTGTTTTGATTTCTTTAATAGAAAATCTGTTGTAAAAGGTCAGATTTGGGTAGATTTAGAAGATAGCTTCCAACTTCTTTAGTAGAAAAATCTGTTGTAAAAGGCCAGGTTTGGGTCATCAGCTTCAAATCTATGCCTGCTTTAAACAAGGGGCCCACAGCTCCCATTTAAGGTCAAGATTTCAACCCCAAATCCTTGCTTTTTTTATTTTCCCCTCATTTCCTCTGCAATTTTCACATCCTGTGCTGACAAAGAATTCTCTGAGTCGTTGGTACACTTTATGTTCAGTGCAGTGTGAGGAGGAGGAGGAGGAGGAGCAGAAGGGGATTTACAGTCTGTCTCTGGGAGAAGGTTTGGAACTCATCACAAACCAACCCAAGGCACTGCTGGTTGAAGTTAGGACAGATGTAAGAGACCCTGTGTCAATGTAATGAGATCAGTCTCAGCAGAAGCATGGGAATTTTCTTACCACTGAGAGGGATCTCCCATGTGGGCTAACTGATGTGTTGGCCATTGATCACAGGAAACTAACAAGGTTTGCTGCAACTTTGTGCTAACACTTCCATTGGGGTGGTGAGGGATAGAGGAGGGGAAACTACCTCCCATTTCTCAGTTTGCTATTTCTTGTGTTAAATGCTTCCTTCATGGGAAGCTTTCCTGAGACAGAGTCTCCTCATAAATTGTTTACATTTTGCTTTTCTAAAATCTATAGGGACGTTTAATTAATTATCCAGGCCAGTACTAATCTGTGGTTCTTTTTTTCCTGCTTCTAGAGAGAGGTATGGCAGATCTAGCAAGGGGAGTGCTTTTGGAGGTGAGCTATGTATATGTCTGTGGGGGTGGGAGGGGAAGACAGAGAGGGAGAGAGACAGAGACATTTTCCAGACAATATTCTCAGAGCAGGCTATAACCCTCTCCTTGACTATAAAAGAAAGAGAAATGATTTACAAATCAGGAAACACATGGAATCACTGATCTTTAGGTCATAGCTAGGATTTCCTGGGAGCATTTTATAACCATACAACTCAATACGCCTTTTGCTCCCTTTTGCTCCAACTCTCAGCAGATTATGAGACTGATCCTCTCTCAAAATCATGAAACACCACTCTGCCAATGGACCTGGATCCCCACAAGGTCAGGCCCAGTGTTTTGAGGCTTCCCTGACACTGACGTCTTCAGCCAGCTTTGCCACGAACCCCGCAAAGTCAAGTTACCCAACACAATTTTTGTGTATCAAAGTCATTGAGAAAGAGATCCTGAAAAATGACACCAGTGCTATTGGTATTTGTTTTGTTCCTTAAAGAAAAGGGGTTAACATAAAGGATTTACAAGATTTGGGGGATCCTCCATCCACTTCAACATATGGAAAATGAAAAGGATGCTTTGTCCCACTCACGTGGTACTGTGCTGAGGTAGAGGTTGTCCCGTATGTTTGCTGAAGCTCATGATCCACCGATCCTTTCTGGAACCATAAATTGAGGTAGTGACGGAGATCCTTATCAACAATCCATCCTGGAAGAGCAATATTGTACATTCTAAATGAAGGACATCCTCTGACTGGAAAATACTATTCAGTTTCCCTATTCCTTGGAATCTACGCATTAGACTACAAAATACCTTATTAAATGTAGTTTGGAAACTCTCTTCCCATAACAAATCACTGCTAGGTGGGAAGCTTCTTGAAAGAAGGGATTTTTTCAAAATGTTATGATGCTTACTAAAACCCTTAGTATTTGCCAGGCACTGTACTAAGCACTGGGATAGATACAAGCTAATCAGGTTGGACACAGTCCATGTCCCACATGGGGCTTAAAGTCTCAAACCCCATCTTACAGATGAGATAACTGAGGCACAAAGAAGTTCAATCCGTCATATTTATGGAGTGCTTACTGCATGCAGAGCACTGTATGAAATGCTTGGGAGAGTACAATGTAACAATAAACAGACACATTCTTGGCTTACAACAAGCTTACAGTCTAGAGGGAGTTTAAGTGACTTGCCAAAGGTCCCATAGCAGGGAAGTGGTGGAGCCAGGATTAGATCTCAGGTCCTCTGACTTCCAGGCCCCTGCTCTTTCCCCTAGGCCATGCTGCTTTCCAGGGATTGTAGCCATTTAGAGTGTATCTATTTATCCTATTACATTCCTCCATGGGCTTAGTCCAGAGCTCTGAAAAGAGCAAGGGCTCAATAAATACCAATCAATGAATCAATCCTAATTCTTGAGCAGTTACTATGTGCAGAGCACGGTGACTATGCACTTGGGAGAGTACAACTGAATTAACTCTGGCTGATTGGTTATAAAGAAGCCATCTGGACCAAAGATCCCTTCCCGTAGTCAGCTAGATAAGTTTTTCTTTGAAATGGATGAATTTTCTTTAGACAAGAAAGTTAAGGCCTAGAGTGGAGTCTTATAGGATTATTCGAAACCCATATTCCTTCTGATATTTTAAATAATAATAATAATAATAATGGCATTTGTTAAGGGCTTACTATGTGCAGAGCACTGTTCTAAGTGCTGGGGGGGATACAAGGTGATCAAGTTGTCCCATGTGGGGCTCACAGTCTTAATCCCCATTTTACAGATGAGGTCACTGAGGCTCAGAGAAGTTAAGTGACTTGCCCAAGGTCACAGAGCAGACATGTGGCGGAGCTGGGATTCAAACCCATGACCTCTGACTCCAAAGCCCGGGCTCTTTCTTCCACTGAGCCATGCTGCTTTCCTGTAAGAGAAATAAAATAATCATTAAATAATAATGATGGCATTTATTAAGCGCTTACTATGTGCACAGTACAGTTCTAAGCGCTGGGGAGGTTACAATGTGATCAAGTTGTCCCACGAGGGGCTCACAGTCTTAATCCCCCATTTTGCAGATGAGGGAACTGAGGGTCAGAGAAGGGAAGTGACTGGCCCAAAGTCACACAACTGACAATCGGTGGAGCCGGGATTTGAATGTATGACCTCTGACTCCAAAGTCCAGGCTGTTTCCACTGAGCCACGCTTCTTCTCCTGTAAGACTGAAAATACGTAAAGGGAAAAATTGAACAGCTGATATGATAGCCTCCTCACTCGTGTCTAATGAATGTCCATCAATCCAAACATAATTGTTTATTGTGCATATTTGGTATCTGGCATAAGATATTTTGAAATTTGCCTAAAACTGCTGCAAAGGTTCCAGAGTTTAGAATTGGAAATGCTTCCTAACCCTTTCGACTTATGCAGCTCATCCTCTCATTTGGAAATTGACTGTTAAGTATGTTCCTTGTTGAGTTCCAGCCTGCCAGCAGGAGAAACACATTTGGAGAGGGCAGAATGGACCTGGTGGGTAGGGGAGAGTATGGAAGAGAATGGCAGATGGACAGAACATGCCCAAAGAGATGGGGAGAGTTCACTGAGAGCGGGCAGGAGGAATTATGTAGATTTTACATTTTCACTTCGAAGTTACTGCTGTGGCAAAGAGATGGACTGAGGGAGTTAGCAGTCCAGTTCCACCACCCACCCCCTTGGTGACCGGGGCCAAGTCATTTGTAAAGTGGGATGAAGGGAGTTCAAATTAAGAACTTTCCCTCTGTAACCTGGAGTACATTCCTCTGCCTCACTCTCCAGCTCTTCACATAGGACAGATTTAAGCCTCAGTGAAGTTCCCAGTTGCTGGAGATTTATGAGGTCTTTGGAGGAAGAGACATCCTTAACCACTTCTGCTGGGAATAGGAAGTGCTTAACAAATACCACAATCATTATTATTATTATTATTATTATTAGTTATTACTATGTGCCAAGCACTGTACTAAGCAAAGGGGTGGATTCAAGCAAATTGGGTTGGACACAGACCTTGCCCTACTTGGGGCTCACGGTCTTAGTCCCTGTTTTACAGATGTGGTAACTGAGGCCCAGAGAAGTGAAGTGACTTACCCAAAGTGACACTGGAGACAAGAGGCAGAGCCAGGATTAGAACCCCTGACCTTCTGACTCCCAGGCTTCTGCTCTGCCCACTACACTGTGAGTCAGCTGAGCCTAGGATCTGTGGCCTCCTTCTCCAGAGAGCTTCGCCACCCGGAGGAAAAGAGTAGAGTAAGAAATAATAGCCACGGAATTACAGAAATAATTAGTATGATATTTTTCAAGCACGTGTACTGGGGTCATAGATTCAAGATCATCAGATTGGACGCAGTCCCTACCCCACATGGAGCCTACAGTCTAAGGGGGAGGGAAAACAAGCATTTAGTTCCCATTTTCTAGATGAGGAAACTGAGGCACAGAGAAGTCGTGTGGATTGTTAAGGTCAAAACAGTAGGCATCTCTGGGCTTAAAACTTTGAGCCCATGCGGGACATAGACTGTGTCCAACCTGATTACCTTATAGCCATCTCAGCGCTTAGAACTGTGCCTAGCACATAGTAAGCTCTTAACAAATACCAAATACCAAAGGAATTGAAACCTGATTGCAAACTCAGTTCACTTATTCACATGAACTTGTAAGAATAAATATCCACGACATTGAAGCGATAATATGTTGTTGCGGGTGGCCGGTCTACTAGAGATATTAAACATGTATCTTGAGATTTCTACTCGAGATATTAAACATATATTTTCAGATTCCTTCAGCACTCAGCTTATGGAAATTTATACCTGGGTACGAGTATTTCGAACATGGATATTTTTCACTTCACAATTACTGCTGTGGCAAGAAAGAAAAAAACAGAAATATACGAAGTGAGTACTGCTCCACCACTCACCATCTTGGTGACCTTGGCCAAGTCATTTGTTTTCCTACTTGTCAAATGGGATGAAGTATACTCAGCAACCACACGCACACACACACACACACACACACACACACACACACACACATGCATTTCACAAATTTCCTACCAGTATTATTTACTTTTCAATAACAGAAATTCTGAAATAGCAGGAGGATCACATATGAATCATTATCCGCGGCATTTATCGGATGCCCACTAGTTTAGGGAAAAAAATTAACTGAAAGAATGGAAACATTTTTAAAACCAAAAAGAACTGTAGAATTGTGACCAAGTGGATTGCGGGTGACATATTCATATTGGTACTATATTAAAATCCATCTTATGCATTCATATTGAAATTCATCATTGCCCTCCCTGAACTGACTGTTATTCATGGATATGTGCATAAGTAGGGACTATGAGGAGATATTCACTTATTTCTCAAGGAATCAATAGCTTACATAGGAAGCTAATAAAGAACTCTTTTTGCCACAGACCTGTCACCATGAGAGGAGTTTCTGTGTATCTTCGAGATGAAAATCAAAGATTCATTTCACTTGACATCTTCTCTGCAAAAGGCCACCCTTCAATAATAATTCTATCTGCTGCCAAAACCATTGTCAATATTCTGCCTTTCCATCCAGAATTACTCTTACACAAAGTTGGACAGATATTCACATCCAAGCCGTCACCGAAACCTGCCGGTCTCACCTCCGCAACATTGCCAAGATCCGCCCTTTCCTCTCCATCCAAACCGCTACCCTGCTCATTCAAGCTCTCATCCTATCCCATCTGGATTACTGTATCAGCCTCCTCTTCAATCTCCCATCCTCCTGTCTCTCTCCACTTCAATCCATACTTCACGCTGCTGCCTGGATTGTTTTTGTCCAGAAACGCTCTGGGCACGTTACTCCCCTCCTCAAAAATCTCCAGTGGCTACCAATCAACCTATGCATCAGGCAGAAACTCCTCACCCTCGGCTTCAAGGCTCTCCATCACCTCGCCCCCTCCTACCTCACCTCCCTTCTCTCCTTCTACAGCCCAGCCTGCACCCTCCACTCCTCTGCCGCTAATCTCCTCACTGTGCCTCATTCTTGCCTGTCCCGCTGTTGGCCCCCAGCCCACGTCATCTCCTTGGCCTGGAATGCCCTCCCTCCCCACATCTGCCAAGCTAGCTCTCTTCTTCCCTTCAAGGCCCTAGTGAGAGCTCACCTCCTCCAGAAGGCCTACCCAGACTAAGCCCCCTCCTTCCTCTCCCTCTCCTCCCCCTCTCCGTCTCCCCTGCCTTACCTCTTTCCCTTCCCCACAGCACCTGTATATATATGTATATATGTTTGTACATATTTATTACTCTATTTATTTATTTTACTTGTACATATTTATTCTATTTATTTTATTTTGTTAATATGTTTGGTTTTGTTCTCTGTCTCCCCCTTCTAGACTGTGAGCCCACTGTTGGGTAGGGACCATCTCTATATGTTGCCAACTTGTACTTCCCAAGCACTTAATACAGTGCTCTGCACACAGTAAGCGCTCAATAAATATGATTGATCGATTGATTGATAATTAAATTGACCACATGAGAAGACAATGGAAAACAAATGAGAGAAGGTAAAACCTATTACTCTCTATAGGTGCATAAATATTATAGCCATAATTCTTATACTTCATTTCAAATTCAAAGGAATTTTCCTAGTCGAAAATAAGGCAAATGAGTGCATTCTTTCAGCTTCAGTGAATATACTAAAAGCACGTGTCATCTTTGAAACTATCATCCAATACCTGGCACAGTTTCTTTCACTGCAAAGTTACTACTGTAAACTTCTTAGTTCATTATGCTAAATCACTGTCTTACAGGTTTCCACTCTGAAATCTTTAGCAATTAGATTTTAATCTCCTCAAGGCCAGGGACCATGACCTTGACTTCTATTGTATTTTTCCAAGTTTCTACTACAGTATTCTATTTATTGGATTGCTCAAAAAGTCTTGTTGGTGATGACGATATAGACTACCACATAATTAACCTCCAACAAGTATTCCTTTATGAGTCTATTTTTTTTTGGTAGCAAATGACCAATGTTTGATGATCCATGGAATGAGACTTGTTGCATTGTTTCAATTGATCCTTCTTATATATGTGGAAAAACAGAAAATTGGGCAAAGTTTCTCTCTTTGGCATTTTCCAGATTTGCTGTGGCATGTCATGGATGGCATAGTGGATAGAGCACAGGCCTGGGATTCAGTATGTAATGGGTTTCAATCCCGGCTCCGCCACCTGTCTGCTAAGTGATCTTAGGCAAGTCACATCACTTCTCTGTGCCTCAGTAACCTCATTTGCAAATTGGGATCCAAACTGTGTGCCCCACTTGGGGCAGGGGTTGTGTCCAACCCAATTTGCCTGGATCCATCCCACGGATTAGTACGGTGCCTGGCACATAGTAAGTGCTTAACAAATAGTGTAATTATTATTATTATACTACCTGTTATCTTCCTTGTCAGAAGTCACTATCCTGTTTCCCACTGTTGTATTTCAAACTGGGTCACCAAACTACCTCCCGGGGAACCGGCACCGGCTCTTCTCCATGCCATCCAAGAGCCTTGGTTCCACCCTGCCTTCCAATGTCTGGGTGGGGATGGGGGGAATGACAAAAGCAACCGCACCATGAAGACTCCACAAAACCCCGGGAAGACTTGGGGGCTGCTTTAGCAGTTGTTGTGGCTCAGATGGGCCTTATACTCTGAGCCACGTTAACCCTGAAATTCTGCTTCTCTTAACCCAGTACTTTACTGATTTGTTTTTATATTGTCAATTTAATAATAGTAATAATAATGGTATTTGTTAAGTGCTTACTTTGTGCCAGGCACTGTTCTAGATGGAAGGTAATCAGGTTGTCCCACGTGGGGCTCCCAGTCTTAATCTCCACTTTACAGATGAAGTAACTGAGGCCCAGAGAAGTTAAGTGACTAGCCCAAAGTCACACAGCAGACAAGTGGCAGAGCAGGGATTTGAACCCATGACCTCTGACTCCAAAGCCTGTGCTCTTTCCACTGAGCCACACTGCTATTATGGGCAGGGAATCTCTTGAGTGTTGTACTGTACTCTCCTGAGTGCTTAGTACAGTGCTTTACACACAGTAAGCACTCAAGAAATATGACAACGAATGAGTGAATGAATACTATTACTACTATTGATGTTTTGTAAAGGATTCTCAGGCTCAGTACCCACATAGCCTGGTATAATAGTAGACACTTTCTTTGCCAGTAGGGCTTGATGTCCTGATGTTGTTAAACTATGAGGCATTGGTATAGCTTCTAGGCTGTCATCTTATTACAAATCTCAGTTTACATGTGCAGATTTATTCCAGCTTCAATCTCAGTCAGCATCATGTATCGAAACATCCAAACGTTGAGTGCAATAGCATCAAGAAATCAGGGATGGATTCATTCATTCATTCACGCAATCCTATTTATTGAATGCTTACTGTGTGCAGAGCACTGTACTAAGCGATTGGGAAGTACAAATCGTCAACATATATCAATCAATCAATCAATCAATCGTATTTATTGAGCACTTACTATGTGCAGAGCACTGTACTAAGCGCTTGGGAAGTACAAATTGGCAACATATAGAGACAGTCCCTACCCAACAGTGGGCTCACAGTCTAAAAGGGGGAGACAGAGAACAGAACCAAACATACCAACAAAATAAAGTAAATAGGATAGAAATGTACAAGTAAAATAAATAAATAAATAAATAAATAGAGTACTAAAAATGTACAACCATATGTACATATATACAGGTTCTGTGGGGAAGGGAAGGAGGTAAGATGGGGGGATGGAGAGGGGGACGAGGGGGAGAGGAAGGAAGGGGCTCAGTCTGGGAAGGCCTCCTGGAGGAGGTGAGCTCTCAGCAGGGCCTTGAAGGGAGCAAGAGAGCTAGCTTGGCGGAGGGGCAGAGGGAGGGCATTCCAGGCCCGGGGAAGGACGTGGGCCGGGGGTCGACGGCGGGACAGGTGAGAACGAGGTACAGTGAGGAGATTAGCGGTAGAGGAGCGGAGGTTGCGGGCTGGGCAGTAGAAGGAGAGAAGGGAGGTGAGGTAGGAGGGGGCGAGGTGATGGACAGCCTTGAAGCCCAGGGTGAGGAGTTTCTGCCTGATGCGCAGATTGATTGGTAGCCACTGGAGATTTTTGAGGAGGGGAGTGATATGCCCAGAGCGTTTCTGGACAAAGATAATCCGGGCAGCAGCATGAAGTATCGATTGAAGTGGAGAGAGACACGAGGATGGGAGATCAGAGAGAAGGCTGGTGCAGTAGTCCAGACGGGATAGGATGAGAGCTTGAATGAGCAGGGTAGCAGTTTGGATGGAGAGGAAAGGGCGGATCTTGGCAATGTTGCGGAGCTGAGACCGGCAGGTTTTGGTGACGGCTTGGATGTGAGGGGTGAATGAGAGAGCGGAGTCGAGGATGACACCAAGGTTGCGGGCTTGTGAGACGGGAAGGATGGTAGTGCCGTCAACAGAGATGGGAAAGTCAGGGAGAGGACAAGGTTTGGGAGGGAAGACAAGGAGCTCAGTCTTCGACATGTTGAGCTTTAGGTGGCGGGCGGACATCCAGATGGAGATGTCCTGAAGGCAGGAGGAGATGCGAGCCTGGAGGGAGGGGGAGAGAGCAGGGGCAGAGATGTAGATCTGGGTGTCATCAGCGTAGAGATGATAGTTGAAGCCGTGGGAGCGAATGAGGTCACCAAGGGAGTGAGTGTAGATTGAGAACAGAAGGGGACCAAGCACTGAACCTTGGGGAACCCCCACAGTAAGAGGATGGGAGGGGGAGGAGGAGCCTGCAAAAGAGACTGAGAAAGAACGACCGGAGAGATAAGAGGAGAACCAGGAGAGGACGGAGTCTGTGAAGCCAAGGTCAGATAGCGTGTTGAGGAGAAGGGGGTGGTCCACAGTGTCAAAGGCAGCTGAGAGGTCGAGGAGGATTAGGACAGAATATGAGCCGTTGGATTTGGCAAGCAGGAGGTCATTGGTGACCTTTGAGAGGGCAGTTTCCGTGGAATGAAGGGGACGGAAGCCAGACTGGAGGGGGTCGAGGAGAGGGTTGTTGTTGAGGAATTCTAGGCAGCGCGTGTAGACAACTCGTTCAAGGAGTTTGGAAAGGAATGGTAGGAGGGATATGGGACGATAACTAGAAGGTGAGGTGGGGTCAAGAGAGGGTTTTTTTAGGATGGGAGAGACATGGGCATGTTTGAAGGCAGAGGGGAAGGAACCAGTGGAGAGTGAGCGGTTGAAGATGGAAGTTAAGGAGGGGAGAAGGGATGGAGCGAGAGATTTCATAAGATGAGAGGGAATGGGGTCAGAAGCACAGGTGGCCGGAGTAGCACTTGAGAGGAGGGAGGAGAGTTCCTCTGAGGATACCGCTGGGAAGGATGGGAGAGTAGCAGAGAGTGTTGAGAGCCGGGGGGATGGAGAAAGGGGGGAAGAGACTTTGGGGAGGTCGGACCTGATGGATTTAATTTTGTTAATGAAGTAGGAGGCCAGATCGTTGGGGGTGAGGGAAGGAGGAGGGGGAGGAACCGGGGGCCTGAGAAGGGAGTTGAATGTACGGAAGAGCTGGCGGGGGTGATGGGCATGGGTGTCAATAAGGGAGGAGAAATAGTTTTGTCTGGCAGAAGAGAGGGCTGAGTTAAGGCAGGAAAGGATAAACTTGAAGTGAACGAGGTTGGCATGGTGTTTAGACTTTCGCCAGCAGCGTTCGGCAGCTCGAGCATAAGAGCGAAGGAGGCGGACAGTGGCAGTGATCCAGGGTTGTGGGTTAGTGGTGCGAGAGCGGCGAAGGGAAAGGGGAGCGAGCGAGTCTAGCTGAGTCCCTACCCAACAACGAACGCACCCCACCATCTTTGGTCACTGGCAGTCATTTCAGACCCTCTCCCCCAACCTCCTTGCCCCAAACCAATCTTTATCGTGATCTGTCATTTGTCAGGGAACGGGACTCTACCAACGCTGTCATGTTGCACTCTCACAAGCTCCTAGCATGGTGACCAACTAAGCCCTGCATAAATATGACTGACTGAGTGATAGTAGTTGTAGTAGCAGTAGTTGTGAAGGTCAGTCATCAGTTGCTGGACTTCTCTCCCACTGTCACTCAAGCCTTCCTGGAGTCCCAGCACTCGTGGGCAGGCCCTGTGCCTGCCCTGTGAGCAAGGGTCCCTACCCCCGCTTCCCTCCTCCCCCTCCCTCTGTGACCTCAATTCTATCCAGCGACGTCACGGAACCCTGACAACATCACAAACCCTCCGACCCTACGAAATGGCCAATCTCCAGAACTACCGTTGGTTTCTCTGCAAGAAATCTCAGAAAGTAGCCAAAATGGCAAGTTCGTTGTTTAGGTTTGTTCTAGAGGAATCGCAGAGCTTCTCCCATGAGCACTTAGTAGGTAGGGTCTCTCTAGAGGTTATTGGAATTTGTTTCTGTGGATAGGTGGTTCGCACCTGGGTGGTTATATTTTCCTGTCAGAAGGCAGCACTCCTGTGGGTCCCTTACCACCTGGTGAAGCACCAAATATCCCTATGGCTGAGGAGTCCAAGAGCTGGCTGGGGGAAGGGGCATCTACCACACATTTCCACCCAGCCCTGGGCCCTCTCTCACTGCTCAGCTGGAGTCCATCCGGGGCACCTTGCTACAAAAACATGTGTGCACACACTCACACACTCACAACCCCCTCGCTGATATGTAGCCGGTCCAGTTGTAGCTAGGGTTTGGGTTGGATTGGGGGTGTTCACTTGGCTCAGTACTGACCGGGGGTGGGGGGCGGTGGATGTCTGCTTCTGTTTCCTCTGCAGGGCCTCCAGCTCCCCTCCGCGGGAAGTACCAGGTGTTGACCCAGCAAAGAGGGGAGTGGGGACCTGCATCCTACTTGGAGGGAACTGTTGTTATGGGGACCCTCTCCTGGCTCAAGCTACTCAGATTGGGGCACTGCCACCTGCCCCTCCTCCAAATGGGAAGCATCCCCAAAGTGAGCTGAAGGGGGAGAAAGGACAGGAGGATGGGCCCCCTCCTAAAAAGTTTAAGAGCCCCCCAGAGCAGCGGCAGGAGCCGGCCAGGATGACCGTGCTCGGTTGGAGGCCCTCTTTCGTTACTATTATCATCCAAAGTGCCCCCTGCTAAAAGGCCTCAGAGGTGGTCCGGTGCCCCCAGGCCATAGCAGTGCCAATTCCGGTGCCTGTGCCACCGGCAGTGCCACCCACCCCTCCCCGGCCCTGGAGGAGGACTCATGAATTGACCACCAAGAGGGACACGGAGAAAGACAGCCCCCCCCATAAAATCATCAAGAGGCGCGGAAAACGGCGGCTGGAGCCAGCCACGATGACAAAGCTGGGACGCTGGGCCTCATTCACGAACCGAATTATTAGAGGATTCCATTGGCACAGGGCCTCGGAGGTGTTCTGGCGCCCACAGCCCATGGCCGTTCCAAAATTAGTGCCGGATTCCATGCCAGTGCCCGTGCCACCGGCCCCAGAAGCGGCCCCCCTTCCCTGGAGGATGATGGGTCACCGCTGAAGAGAAAGAGAAGCAGCGATGTGGAGGGTCCTGCCCCCGGTCGGGTGAGGGCAGCGGAAGCAACGGCCCACGGCTGCGGTGGCTCCGTCGCCAGCACTATCCAGAGCCACGCTGCCCCTCACCGACACAGCCAATCTGACCCCATCCATCTCACTGGAACAGGCCGGGGTAGGGAGGCGAGCCTGCCCTTGGGTCCGGCGATGATGATGCCCATTGATCCCTACAGCGGGTCAGCGGGGACAGACCGTGCCGGCCGGCTTGACACCACTACCAGCCCACCGGTACCGTCACCGTGCCATCCTCCCCTCGCACCACCATGAGCCTGCTGGCAACATCATTCTGCCACACTGTTACTGTGCCACCCTCTCTGATATAACCTCTGGGTTACCAGGGCACCCTCCCCTGACACCAACACTGGGCCACTGGTACCACCATCGTACAACCCTTCACCTCCTCAGAGCAGCTGGCCCTGTCACGGTGCCACCCTCCCCAATGCCTCCTCCAGGATCCTGACACAGTCTCCATGCCACCCTCCCCGACATTCCTCCAGGCTGCCCTGAGAGTCAGCAAACCAGCCGCTCAATGCCTCCGCTGGGGCAACAGTGCCAACTGTCATGACACCTTCCCCGGGACGTTGCACCCTGTCATTCCGACACCTCAGCCGGGTCACTGCCGCCTCCCACCCCGACAGCACCACTGGGCCAAGGGGGCCATTTGCCTCACCTTCTTTGTTCGGCCACCACACCAGTCGCCTAGACAGCTCAGCCAGGCCAATGCTCCAGCCGCCCTGACGCCTCCTGCTGGGCCACTGCCATCACTTGCCCCCCACGCCTCTGCGGGGCCACCAGCCCCTGCCACCCCAATGCCTCCACTGGGCCACCAGACCGGCCCCCCTGACTCATCCTGCTGGGCCACTACCGCCTCCTGCCCTGACACATCCTCTAGGCCACCGCACCTACTCCCCGACACCTCAGGTGGGCCACCACTGCCACCCAGCCTGACACCTCAGGCGGGCCACCACACCTGTCCCCACACCTCCGATGGGCCACCGGCACCCTCCAAGGCAACTCCAGACAACCACCACCCCTGCCACCCTGACAGCTCCGCCGGGCCATCACCTCAGCCCCCCGACACCCTGAAATTCATTCATTCAATTGTATTTATTGAGCACTTACTGTGTGCAGAGCACTGTACTAAGCGCTTGGGAAGTACAAGTGTGCAACATATAGAGGTGGTCCCTACCCAACAGTGGGCTCACAGTCTAGACATTAAGTTTGACCAATTGAGATGGGTCCAGTGAGTTTCACAGATGTACTAACTGCCCTGCAAACCGCAGGTCATCCATCGTCTCTTCTCGACTCACCATCTTCTCTTGAATGTCCAGTTTCAGTCATGGATACCTATTACAGTGAAAAACGTAAAACCTCCAAGTCAAGGCTAAATCACTTTTCCCAGATGATCAAAGGGATATTTTTGTTGGAATAACATTTGCCTCATTGTTTAGAAATTTCCCTGGTGAATTTAATGAGTTAAAGGGTATACCTTTGAATACAACATTAGGTTTGACGTTCAATTTTTCCGTGAAAGGAAAAGTTAAAATTTATTTTTATTATCACAGGTTAACTGAGTTCTTTTTTCCACACATAGAGTTTAAATGTTGAAAAGACTAAGAATTAGAACCCCAAACTTGGGATTCAGCTTCAAATATATCCCCATTTTCAATAGCATTTCCTGTGGATTAAAGAGTAGCTCAGAATTAGAACTCCACCTTTTTTTCTAAACTGGATCAAAGGCTCAGCTATTGTGTTGGTCTGTCTAGAGATTTCTGTATTAGATGCTCTTCTGTTATATTGATGTAACCAACGAAATCAGATAAAAACATTGAAATTTCCTCAATATTTTCTTATTCTCGAAAAACATCCATCTTGACATAAAAAAAGACACTGTGACCTGCCTCAAGGTCTAGCTTTTGAATGGATTTAAAATCTGTTTTGCAATCATTGTGGGCTCAAAAAAGACAAAATAAACAACAAGCTACCCAGTTCACAGAAGACAGATCAAAATCTCTTGCCAAATGAATTTAAGACTTCTAGGACACGTCCTTTATGGAGATCAAAACTGGAAAAAATGTCAAAGAGTTTCTATAACAATCTCTTTTTTTTTAACGGATCTTCTATCAAATGTCTACGTCCCATAATGACCAGCAATTGTTATTTTCTTTTCCAGTAAGGGAGGTGGGGGAGGAAAAACCTTATTTTATTGATTTATTTTTATTCAAATGGTATTTGGTAAGCTCTTACTATGTGTCAATCACTGTTCTAAACACTTATTAAGAATCAGTCTTTAAGGATTTACTTTGATTGCCAGCCCCGTGGGTTTGAGAATCTTTTTTTTCATCTTTGTAGCAGGATCTCAGCAGAGATCATGACAAAGAAAGGAATCACTCATGTGGAAGACAGTAATCTTGAATCTTCCTAACCGAAATATCATTAAGCTCTGATTAACCTAAAGAGGTATTTGAAGTCACAGAGGTTACAAACATCTTGTCTTCATATGAGACACTCAAAGAAATGGTTATGAACTGGTCAGGGAATTTGAAATCTTTTGTACTTCTAATGTAAATGTTAATTGGATTCATTCATTAAAAAAACACCATCAGTAAAAAAAAATCTTGCTTTTTTTTTCTGTTTGGTCAAATTTGCAGAATATATAAGTTTAAAGTAGAACTGCAGACTATCACAGGCCACCCATCCAACAGCATGAAAGACCAGCCCCAAAACCCAGCAGGAGTGGAGGGGACTCATAAATTCTCCACAGACAAAGTTATCATAACACTGTGAGATTCTTTAATTCAATGACCTGAGCAGCCTCCCCGTCTCTTGGCCGAAACTAAGGAAATGCCCTGCCACCTCCCCACCCTCCTGCCAGAGTGGAAGCTAACTTTAGAACTGATTGAATGCTGAGGATGTTTTCCCATTGGTAAAGAAAGCAATCAATCAATGGTATTTATTGAGCACTTACTGTATACCGAGCACTGTATTAAACGCTAAAGAGAATGCAAACAAAACAGAGTTGGTAGAGTATAACTGGCAACAGAGAAGTGCCTGAAGACTTTCCTCTCCAACTGCTGCTCACCTGAGAAGCAGTATGGGCTAGTGGGTAGAGCACAGGCCTGGGAGTCAGAAGGACTGGGGTTCTAATCTCAGCTCTGCCACCTGTCTGCTGTGGGACCTTGGGCAAGTCACTTCTCTGTGACTCAGTTACCTGACCTGTAAAATGGGGATTAAGACTGCGAGCTCCCTGTGGGACAGCGACCATGTTCAACTGATTTACTTCCCTTTGTGGGCAGGGATTGTTTCTATTTGTTGCTGAATTATACTTCTCAAGCGCTTAGTACTGTGCTCTGTACACAGTAAGTGCTCAATAAATACGATTGAGTGAATGAATGAACCGATTTGCTTGTATCCGCCCCGCCATTTAGCACGGTGCCTGGCACATAGTAAGTGCTTAACAATTATCACAATTATTATTAATTTACTGTTCCTTAATTTTTGATGGTTGCATTTTTTATTCCTCCCATTATTCTTAACTTCTTCTGCCCTTTCTCAGGTAGAAGATGATTCTGCTAGTAGACAAGGACCATGGCTGAATGGTTTATTTTGTATCCATGCCAACACTTTGCATGGTGCCTGGTACAAAGTAAGCACTTAAAAAATTCCCCAATCTATCTGGCTAGCTACTGTCCAGCTCACCAGCGCAGAAATACTCCAAAATGCCTCATTTTGAAAGGTGAGGTGAGGGGTTGTGTGTACTAGTTATTTGAACAGTTTATATTCTCCCGACTGCTTAATACAGTGCCCAGAGTAAGTGCTCAATAAATAATATTGACAATTGATTGAAATAAATGCAAACAGCACCAGGAGAAAGGGATGTTTGAACTTTAAAGATGTACAGACCTTGCTTGGGCCATTGGAGAAGATAGATTTGTATTCAGATCATCTTAGCAGTCCATTGAATTGTTGGCTTTCAACAAGCAAAGGTTCAGATCCATCAGTATGAGTTATTAAACCAGCTTTGGCCACTTTTTTTTTAAAAAAAGGGATTTGGTAAGCACTTACTATGTGTCAAGCAGTATTCTAAGCACTGGGGTAGATATAGGTAAATGAGGTTGGACAATGTCCCTCTCCTACATGCGGCTCACAATCTACCATAGGAGGGAGAATAGACATTTACTACCCATTTTACAGATGAGGTATGAGAGGCACAGAGTAGTTTAAGTGACTTGCCCAAGGTCACAAAATAGGCCAACAGTGGAGCCAGAATTAGAACCCAGGTCCCCCGAGTTCCAGCCCCATGCTTTTGCCACTAAGCCATACAGCTTTTCTACTCTCTGGCTACTTCCATAGTAAAGGGAGACCAGTACTCGCATCTGGGTGATTCTTCAAAACCAGCCTTAAACCTGGCTTTTGCCAAGGGTGGCATTCCTTGGCTAATAATAATAATTGTGGTATTATTTAAGCACTTTCTATGTGTCAGGCACCGTACTAAGCCCTAGGATGGATACAAGCAAATCAGGTTGGACACAACTAATCCTGCTAGATGGGGCCAGATTGGCAGAGTGAGGGGAGAAACAGTCCAGTGCCCAAAAACAAATGCTGCTGTATTAACAAGCTGTCCCAAAGTGACCCTGGGGTACTGGCCATCTCAAGGTCAAAAGCTATCTTGTGACCACCTGAGCCAGTGGGCGGAACTCAAAAGTGAGGGTGGGATACTACCCCCACAACCAAATCTGTTATATTGACAGCCCAAGCCAGAAATACAGAAGGTGTCCCTCACCCCCGTGCCAATCAAATTAGCTATGGAGGAGGGGGAAGGGCAGAGATTGGATAGACTGAGGCTGGAAGCTGGAATGGCCTAGGGGCACAGGTGATAAATACCTGTCGCCTCTGACCTTCTGGGCCAGAACACCGAGACACGCAGCAGCAGCCCACGTGTATTTTTCTGCCCAGAAGGCTAGATGCTCACTCTGCAACCAAAACCAACACACTGAGGCAAGGGCCACAGGACGAACACTCACCGTGGGTGGGACCCAGGTGATGGCAGTGGCGGTTCTGGATTGCCACCCAGGTCGCTGGGTGACTACAGAATTAGTTGGACAGCATGTGACTATTGAAGGTTTTAATAAAGTTTCATTGTTAAGGCTGAAGACCGAATAGGAGGTAACGCACCTGCTGTGCTCTTTTCCTTAAGGGGAAAGGCCCCGAGTGCCTGACGCAACGAGCTTATATACTGCTGTTGCTGATCACAGTGATTGGTAGATTTGAAAACAGCAGGGACTGGATTGGTGTAGATTTGGTGCAGAGCTGGGCAGAGTCTATCTCCTTATTTGGTTTGGTTTCCGGACCCAGCCAGTGGGCTGCAGGGTCTAAGGCCCATACCAAATATGGCAACAGAACTGCGTATGTTCAAACAATATCTGCAACCTTTCCATGGTGCACGGGGCCCCCATCATTCCCCCCTCAAAGACATACGACCCTTATTCCTAAGGGGTTGCTGAGGGTCGATGGTCCGTCTTGTGGAGCAGCTTCATGCTGACAGTGGGCGATGAACTCCTTAGATGCATTTGGGGTCATATGGGTGTACGGCAAACTGGCCGCCAGCCCAACGGCAAGATGGCGGTGGTGTCACGGTCGGGGTGATTTCTCGTAGAGCCTGTAAGACGGGGTCTATGCCCCCCTCAGGTTCTTCAGTTGGCTTCTCTACCGTGGGTTGGTGCTCTTCCCTGCAGAGCCGGAGGTGGAAGCCACCGATTCGGTCACAAGCATATTGTGAGAGAGTGTCCTCCTGGGGAGAATCAGAAGAATCTGGGACAAGAGGTGTATAGAGAGTTATGGGTCCACGAGGACTGGCCCTCCAGTTTCACAGCAGTGGGGGTAGCAAGTATCACCCAGAAAGGACCTGTCCATTTTGGCTATAAATCTGCCAAGGTTTCAAGAGAATAAGTGAGCCTGGTGTTATGGTGATGCCCACTGGGGCCCCGTCTACATCGGGGTCTGGCAAATGAGAATTCGCATACCTGCGGACGGCCGCGTGTACTGCTCTTAGCTGGGAAGCAAAGTGCCCTAAAGTATGTGCTTCTGGGTCAGTAGTGAGAAAGGAGCAGCCGTACAGCAGTTCAAAGGGACTGAGGCCCAGGCCTTTGCGGGGCACCATACAGAGTTAGAGGAGACCCACAGGCAAACACTGAACCCAGGATTGCCGGGTCTCGAGGCAGAGCTTAGCCAGAACACATTTTAAAGTGTGACTAGCCTTTTCTACCTTCCCTGAGGACTGTGGGTGCCAGGCGGCATGTAGGTAGTAGGTAATCCCTAGGGCGCGGGCAATGGACTGGGTCATCTGAGAGGTGAAGGTAGGTCCGTTATCACTTTGGAGAGAGCGGTGGAGTCCAAAGCGAGGGATTATTTCCGTAAGGAGCCACTTGCTTACCTCTACTGCACGCTCAGCGCGGCATGGGAAGGCCTTGATCCATCTCGTGAAGGTATCAGTCAGGACTGGCAGATACCGGTATTCAGAGCAAGAAGGCATGTGGGTAAAATCCATTTGCCAGTCCTCCCCAGGCAGCTGGCAGCGCCGTTGTACTGGCGTCAGTAAGGGAGGTTTCCGAACGGCCCCCTCAGGGCTAGCTCTGGCACAGATTGGGCAAGCATGGCAAACCCTCTTAATGGTTTCCCACATACCTCGTCCCACAAAATGGGTTCTAAGAGGGTATGAAAGGCATCCCAACCCAGGTGGGTAGCTTGATGCATTCCATTAAATAACTTCCAAGCAGAGGCTTGGGGAATGCGGAGCTTTCCCTCCAGGGTTTCTAGCCATCCATCCATCCAGAGGGTGCGGCCTTCCTCATCTGCTTTGCCCAACTCTGACTCGGAATAGACCGGGGCACCTGCAAGCTCCGAAAGGGTTGGTACAAGAGCCAACTTGCTGGCTGCCTCGGTTTTGGTGCGGGCTGCCTGTCGAGCAGCTGGGTCCGCAAAACGACTTCCCTTGATTATTTCTGTATTCCCCTTTTGGTGTCCCCAGCAGTGACAGCCACCTCCCGGGGTTCCCAAACTGCTGTGAGTAGCTGGAGGATTTCCTCTGCATGTTTGATAGGGGTGCTTCAGGCAGTGAGGAGACCTCGCTCTTTCCAAATAGTCCCATGAGCATGTAATACATGGAAGCCATATTTGGAGTTAGTAAATGTGTTAAGACGCATGCACTTCCCCAATTCCAAAACTCAGGATAGGGCTACTAGTTCTGCTTTCTGTGCAGAGGTCCCTGGAGGCAGGGGCCATGCCTCGATGACCTCATGGCGGCTCACTACCGCGTACTCTGCTTATTGGACTCCCTGTTCCACGTAACTGGACCCATCCGTGAGGTCTGGTCTGCTGGTATAAACATGATAGGGGGTCAGTTTGGCAACAAGATTTTGAGATGCCGTCGATCCCCACCACCCTTACTCCAGATGGATGGGTAGGACCGTGAAAACTGGGAAGGACGGAGTAGGTGGCCCCCATATCGATAAGAAAATTTATGATCTTACCAGACACTTCCACACTCACCCTGGGTTCAGCCATGGAGATGGTTCCTGCAGGGGCCCGGCCATTCCCTGGGCCTTGTCAGTCCCGGCTCTTAGGTGTGCCAACAGCCGGGAACTGCCCAGCCTCAGGGTTGGTGCTCACCTCCAGTAGTAGGCAGTCCTGCTTCCAGTGCCCATGTCCTCAGCAGAGGGGCCACGGTCCAGGTGGCTGGCGGCCGCGTCCAGGTCTCCGCACCTGGGGGCACTCCTGAGCCCAGTGGCCAGACTGGTGGCACACAAAACGGGGCTTCCCGGACCCTGGGCCGCGGGCAAGTGCCGTGGCCGCATTGGGTGACCTTCCAGGGTGAGATTGACTCTTCGTCAGGGCTGCCACAAGTAACTGGGCCTGCTCTCTGCCCTTCACTTTGGCCCTGCGGTCCTTCTCTTCCCAAGCTGCAAGGTCATGGTTGTTAAAAACTTTAAAGGCAGCCTCTATCAACTGATTAGTGGGGGTTTGTGGCCCCAACTGCTGCTTCTGTAATTTTCGGCGGATACCTTCAGCCACTTGATTAATAAAATACAGATTCAGAATGACACTTCCATCTACCAAGTCGGGATCAAGCCTCCGGAATTTGTCCCGAAAGCATGCGGGGTCTGCAGAATATTGTCCCAATTTCCATTTTACCATTTCCAATTCACTCAAAGAGAAAGGTTCCTGTACCCGCAATATCTGTCCCCTTTCCCCTGCAACCTCCCTCAAGGGGAGTATCCTTTCCTCTGTCTCCGGAGGGCCACAGCGTGTGCCTCCCCGGGTGTTGGAAGGGCTTAGGGCCCATAAGGAGGTGGACTGGTATGGAGGAGGACAAAGCAACGGGTTGGGCCCGGTAGTGGTGGTGTTTCCCGTCCCCTCAGGTATTGAGGGGGTGCCAAAGTCACCTGGGATTCCCAGCCGGAGGGAGGGGGAGAGCCAGTCTCACGGGGTCCCTGGCTGAGGAGAGGTTCATCCAGTACATCTGGGGAATCAGGCATTAGGCCTGGGCCGCCGGGAGGGGCCCAGGAAAAACACATGTGGCAGTTCTTTCCCTCAGGGCTCTGGTGCAAAGCCATAAAAGCTTGGACATATGGGACTTCTGACCATTTCTCTAACCGCCTGCAATATAAGTCCAGCTGGAGGAGAATAGTATTATAATTCAGGGACCCGTGTTTGGGCCAGACCTCCTGATCCTCTAATTTATACTGGGGCCATTTTGTGGTGCACAAAAAAATCAGTTGCTGACATTTTAAATCAGCCAAACTAAATCTGTCCTTATTCTTGGGGTTCAGCAGGCAACCTAATGGGGAGTTGTCTGGGGTTGAGGAACCTTGTCCCATAATGGTTGGAAAACGTTCCTCTTTTGAGGTGACTGAAACACCTGGTCACATAATTGGTGAAAAACATTCCTCTTTTGAGGTTCGATGTCTCTTTCGGGCTATACCCAAGTGGTGTATGGCGTCCAACGGGCGCTGAAATGAACTTCTAAGCTGCGGTTCCTCTACCTCAGGGCATCCCCTGACGAGAGGTCCTTTTCCCGGACCGTCCCCTGACGAGAGGTCCTTTTCCCGGACCGTCCCCTGACGAGAGGTCCTTTTCCTGGACCGTCCCCTGATGAGAGGTCCTTTTCCTGGACCGTCCCCTGACGAGAGGTCCTTTTCCCGGCCCATCCCCTGACGAGAGGTCCTTTTCCCAGACCAACCCGGTTGGCCTTCCTTCCCCCCAGTGTACCCGGGTACTAGAGGGTGCCTCAATGAGAGCAGAGAAGAATAATTCAAAAGAGGACTCACCACTCCAATGGCTTCAGGCTGTACTGTGGTCAGCCAGGATGGCGGTAGTCACATCTGCTGGCCTTCCCCGTACAGGCCACCAAATGATGGCGGTGGCAGTTCTGAATTGCCAGCCAAGGTCGCCAGGTGACTAAAGAATTTGTCAAACAGCATGTGACTATTGAAAGTTTTACTAAAGTTTTATTGGTAAGGCCGAAGACCAAATAGGGGATAACGCACCCAATGGGCTCCTTTCCTTAAGGGAAAGGGGCCCGGAGTGCCCGTTGCAATGAGCTTATATACTGCTGTTGTTGATCACAGTGACTGGTACAGGTTTGAAAACAGCGGGGACTGGATTGGTGCAGATTTGGCGCAGAGCTGGCGGAGTTTATCTCCATGTTTGCTTTGGTTCCCGGATGCAGCCTGTGGGCTGCAGGGTCTAAGGCCCATACCAAATATGGCAACAGGACCATGTACGTTCAAACAATATCTGCGACCTTTCCATGGTGCATGGGGCCCCCATCAATAATAAATGATTTACACTATATGTAGTGAAGCACAGTTTCAGACACAGGGGTACAGCAATGACTGCTGGGAGGCCAGCCTGGCATACAGTCAAGTAAGCATCCACTTTTCTGGTTAGGCCATCCCAACAGGATTCACAATCTACTTGCTGGAAACTAATTGATTGTTTGATTGACCTGAGTCTAGCACGTAGATCAATTATCATCATCATCATCATCAGTCATATTTATTGAGCGCTCACTGTGTGCAGAGCACTGTACTAAGCGCTTGGGAAGTACAAGTTGGCAACACAGACACAGTCCCTACCCAACATTGGGCTCACAGTCTAAAAGGGGGAGACAGAGAACAAAACCAAGCATATTAACAAAATAAAATAAATAGAATAGATATGTACAAGTAAAATAAATAAATAAATAGAGTAATAAATATGTACAAACATATATACATATATACAGGTGCTGTGGGGAAGGGAAGGAGGTAAGATGGGGGGATGGAGAGGGGGACGAGGGGGAGAGGAAGGAAGGGGCTCAGTCTGGGAAGGCCTCCTGGAGTAGGTGAGCTCTCAGCAGGGCCTTGAAGGGAGGAAGAGAGCTAGCTTGGCGGATGGGCAGAAGGAGGGCAGTCCAGGCCCGGGGGATGACGTGGGCCGGGGGTTGATGGCGGAACAGGCAAGAACGAGGTACGGTGAGGAGATTAGCGGCAGAGGAGCGGAGGGTGCGGGGAGGGCTGTAGAAGGAGGGAAGGGAGGTGAGGTAGGAGGGGCGAGGTGACGGTGAGCCTTGAAGCCCAGGGTGAGGAGTTTCTGCCTGATGTGCAGATTGATTGGTAGCCACTGGAGATTTTTGAGGAGGGGAGTAACATGCCCAGAGCGTTTCTGGACAAAGACAATCCGGGCAGCAGCATGAAGTATGGATTGAAGTGGGGAGAGACACGAGGATGGGAGATCAGAGAGAAGGCTGATGCAGTAGTCCAGACGGGATAGGATGAGAGCTTGAATGAGCAGGGTAGCGGTATGGATGGAGAGGAAAGGGCGGATCTTGGCAATGTTGCGGAGCTGAGACCGGCAGGTTTTGGTGACGGCTTGGATGTGAGGGGTGAATGAGAGAGCGGAGTCGAGGATGATACCCAGGTTGCGGGCTTGTGAGATGGGAAGGATGGTAGTGCTGTCAACAGAGATGGGAATGTCAGGGAGAGGGCAGGGTTTGGGAGGGAAGACAAGGAGTTCAGTCAAATTATCTCAATTTGAATTATGAAAAATCGCTCCATTTACATCTACTGTCCCCTCGTGCATGCCTCTTGATATTTTTTCCACTTGATTACCTTTTTCCAGTATTTGTCACAGGACTCTGCACAGACTAAGCACTTAAAAAACACTATGGTTACCATTATCTCAGACTGGGTTTACGCTAGGCTCCCTGGAGGGCTCCTTGGGACACACGGTGCTAATTCAGTGAACTCTATGCCAAGTGTTAAAATCCTCCAATCCCTCTTCAAATCCCTCCAAAGACCCATATCTTCCAAGAGGTCTTTCCTGATGAATCCCCACTTCTCTGACCATCCCATCTCATCAGTTATTTAACACTCATGTGCAGCTGTGTATTTCTTTTTTTTTTTTACATATTCACTCATTAAATTGATATAGTTGCTTATTTTTGTTTTAATCTTTTATTTTAGTTCACTAAATCAACCCTATTTATTCAGTCCTTACTATGTGAAGAGCATTATTCTGTGTACTTGGGAAAGTGCAACACAATAGAATTAGCAGACACATTCTCTGACTATAAGGAGCTTAAGGTCTAGAGGACATTTCCCAGTTGTTTATTTTGGCAATGTACATGTTTGCTTTCCCCATTATATTGTAAGCTACTTCAGGGCAGAGATGGTATCTTTAACTTCAATCAATCAGAGGTCTTTATTGAATACTTTCTGTGTGCAGTGCACTGTACTCAGCCCTTGGGGGTACAACAGTACAACAGAGTTGGCATAGACATACCCTGCCCATCAGAAGCTTACAATCTACAGGAGGAGCTTATTTCTGTATATGTTCCCAAGTGTCAATCACAGGGATCTGCACATAATAGACTCTCAGTAAATTCATCTGATAGTAATGCTGATGGCTTTAGTTGCTCTAGAGTCTGAGCTCATTGTGAGCAGGGAATATGTCTGGTGATATTGTACTCTCCCAAAGCTTAGTTACAGTGCATGACACACAGTAAGTGTCCAATAAATACAATTGATTGAATGATTTCATTGGCAAATTTTCTCCAAGTCCGCATTCGTATTGCACAGAATCTGCATCCTTTGAGCACTTGATCTTCACCCCATCCTCAGCCCCACAGCCATTGGAGGCAGGGAACCTGTTTATCATCATCATCATCATCATCAATCGTATTTATTGAGCGCTTACTATGTGCAGAGCACTGTACTAAGCACTTGGGAAGTACAAATTGGCAACATATAGAGACAGTCCCTACCCAACAGTGGGCTCACAGTCTAAAAGGGGGCTCACAGTCTAAAAGTTTACCGACTGTATTGTACTCTCCCAAGTGCTCAGTACAGTGATCTGCACACAGTAAGCACTCAAAAATACCATTGATGGATTGGTTGGTTGAAGAGCAGCACACATGCGTCGTGAATGTGAACATGAATCTGTGTCTGAGGTAATATTCAAGGATCCAACAGGAAAAATTTGAAGGCCAAATTTAAGTCCACGAATAATGCTGGGCTGGGAGAATTGAAAAGGACAAAGGCCACTGCCACTACTGAACTGCTGAGCAAGTCCATTATGGCAAAGAAAACCCTTTTTCCTCTAGTGAGGAAGAATGCTTACCACATAAAGCAGATAACCCAAGCAATATCTGTTGACCACATCAAACATTTTATTGGAGGACGGCTCTGATTCTGAATCGTAAGTGGGATAAAACTCATATGTCCTAATGCAAATGGCTATTTCTTTTGACTTATAAAGCAACCATGTGCAATTCAGTAACTAGCTTTTCTTCTTCACAGCTTCATTCTGGGATAAAGATTAAAGGGAGTTTTCTTCACAAAACTCTTAAGTCTTGATTTTTCATTATCTTTCAGCCCCCTGTGGCTTAACAGATATTTCCTTTTATTATTTTCCTCTCCCAGGCTCACAATAAACTATGTGTAGCAGCTATTAGCCCAAATGCTCAGAGCAGACGCCCCGTCTTCACGATCAGACTTCTTTGTCCCTAATGTTGCATACATATTGGTGAGGTGACTCAATAAGATGCTTGGAGACAAAAGGACAGAGAATTCCTCCAAAGAACCCCCAACTTTCATTTCTTGGCTGTCTAAGGAGTGCCATTTTATGCAACTCCAATCCATCAGAGACCTATCTGGACTGCAGTACTGATTCATCGACAAGAGAAAGGTAGGGTTGGCAAGAAGCTCCATCCTTCATTTTCCGTCCTCCTTTCACTCAAACAAACAAGATGGGGTGGGGGCAGGGGGACAACGAACACTGTCAACCTCACTACACAAAAACAGAGACTGTATTGCCTTTTTAAAGCAGCTGACAAGCAAAAAATTGGTACTTTAATGGGTGATGTGAAATTTAGTACTAACCAGAGTACTATACATTGCATGCTCTGCTATTGCTCTTTTTGGGAAAGTGTCTTTTAATAAGACTGCCTAAATCACAGTACGGCATTTTCTCGCCTCCATACCCAATTAGCTAGTGAATAGCAATTTTTAACTATTGGTGGACTTCTGCAAAATGAAAGAGGCCAGATATGATAGCAGTAGTTATAGAAAGATCAATGTGTTATTCTGATCAGCCTCCTGTTGAAGATGGCCATGAATACGGTAATTAAACTGCTCCTGCTGTAATTTTCCTACTAACTCCTTGAGAGCAGCTATAATGAACTCTTTCAAGAACTTAGTGTGGTGCTCTGTACACAGTAAGCACTCAAATACCATTGACTGAAGTCAATTCATGTCTCTGTGACTCAGTTTCCTCATTAGTGAAATGGTGGTAAAATAATCATTTCTCCTCCCCTTAGCCTATAACTCCTTATGGGTTAGGGACTTTTCTAATCTGATTATCTTGTAGTCACTCCACTACCTAGCACAGAGCACAATATTATTATTATATTTGTTAATCACTTGCTGTGTGCCAAGCACTATTCTAAGTGCTGTGGTAGATACAAGTTTATCAGGTAGGACAGAGTCCCTGTCCTATTTGGAGCTCGCAGGCTAAGTAGGAAGCACTTAAATACTTCAATTATTATTCATAATTATTTTTAAAAGGCCCAGGATTCCTTAGTTAAAATTTCTGTTGCACCCTTTGGGCTAGGCCTCATTTGGGACTTACATTTTGAACGTTCACAAATCTCAAAGGGAAGGCAGTGAGTTTCTCCCTTAAATGGGGCCAAAGAAAAACCATAACAAAGAAAAGATCTTGAATCCTGAATGATAACCTAAGAAGTGAAGGTGACTTCTGCAAGTGTAAGTATCATAATGTGAAGCAAAATTCTTCTTCTATGCTTCCTTAAAGTCTCACATTGCCATGAATTAACTAAATTTCCCATAACTCCTGCTGGAATACTAGGAAAAGACGGTTCCTCCTGGCAACTGTGTTTCTTCAGGGGGCAGGCAAGAGCAGCTGAGATCACAGAATCCAAGAGACTCAAGTGGAACTTGCTCAGCCTTGGAATTACCTGGTAGGATATTCAGGTTGAGTGTTGGCTCATTTTTGGTCAAACAATTGCTTAGGGAGGGGAGTGATGATGATGATCGTGGCTCAGTGGAAAGAACACGGGCTTTGGAGTCAGAGGTCATGGGTTCAAATCCCAACTCTGCCAATTGTCAGCTGTGTGACTTTGGGCAAGTCATTCAATTTCTCTGTGCCTCAGTTATCTCATCTGGGATTAAAACTGTGAGCCCTCCGTGGGACAACCTGGTCACCTCGTAACCTCCCCAGCACTTAGAACAGCGCTTTGCACATAGTAATCGCTTAACAAATACCATTATTATTATTATTATTATTATTACGGTACTTGTTAACTCCTTACCATGTGCCATGCACTTTTATAACCACTGGGGTAGTTACAAGTTAGTCAGGTTGAACCCAATCCCTGTCCCATATGGGGCTCACAGTCGGAATCCCCTTTTGACAGATGAGGTAACTGTGGTACAGGGAAGTGAAGGGACTTACCCAAGGCCACACAGCCAACAAGTGGCAGAGGTGAGATTAGAAACCATTACCTTCTGGTTTCTGGGCCCATGCTCTATCCACTATACCATGCTGCTTAAGAGAATTGAGACACAGTACCAGGGCCAGAAGGATAATCTGGTTTACAGTTCTTCTTTCGCAGTGATATTTCTAAAGGCAAGATCTCATCCATCAGTAATCAATTATCCATTACCCATTGTGGAAGGCACTGAGCCATTTATTATTTGCAAAATTTGCTGCTGCTTCCAAAGCTGCCTTGCAGAATTCTGAACTTTCCAAAGCTTCTACTCATTGGGAATCATCAGGCCCTGATGGTCTCTGGGTGACCTTTCCCTTTCAATTGGTCACTACTATACCATGTGAAAAAACAGGCATCTGACACTCTGAGCTATGCCATTGCCAACGATAACGCCAACGGCATGCCAGTGGTACATTATTTGAGATCACGGTAGTTCAAATTCTATGCAATCAAGTTACCTGGGTCTCCTGTTGCCATCCAATCTTTGCATATGGTTCTGTCTTTTGATATGTATTATGGCCCAAATGTGACTGTTGGAATAGTTGCAGAAGCCAGTTTTTGAGACCATATGCTCCTCTGGGGCTTGTGTAAAGTATCAACTGCACTTTCTTGTTCTCTCCCAAGTGCTTAATATGGTGCCCTGCTCAATAGATATCACTGATTGATTGACTGAATACTATACTGTACATATCGGGCTTGAAAAATCAGTCAAAGTAGCTTTTTATGCTAGCCTGGTCACCTCTTCTCTACCCAAACACTTTTCAGAGAATTGGAAATAGAGGAAGGAATTATAGGGGCATGGTAAAAGGCTACAGAAGGACTAACAGTACAAGATAATAATGGTAATAGTTCAGAAAAATGCAATTTATCTCTATAATCATCTATATAGGACTTGATCAAATGACTTTGAACAAAAATACGTTCAAGGCTAAATAAGTTTATGATGGATGAAAAATAATTCTGATTCATTAGGCATCAATCACTAGGCTACGTTTGAAGATGCTCAAACATGCATTGGATCTTGAGGAATTATATCAACGCCAATGTCATTTTGGACCAAAGGGATATTTTATTATTATGATAACAGCTTTTCATTTATCCATCTCTAGAAAAGACTTACTCCTCAATTGAAAAGATACTCAGATTTTAAGCTGACCTCCACATCCCAACAGCACAGGTCACTGGGAATCTGAAACTGAATTTCCTTGTCATACTTTATAGATTTTCCTGACAACAAGAAAGTCCAAATAGCTTAGAGAAAAGAGAAAACCAGATTCTACAAGACAGCTTTAAATATTAGACAAATATAAGAGCACCTGTATATATGTATCTATGTTTGTACATATTTATTACTCTATTTATTTAGTTAGTTATTTTACTTGTACATATCTATTCTATTTATTTTATTTTGTTAGTATGTTTGGTTTTGTTCTCTGTCTCCCCCTTTTAGACTGTGAGCCCACTGTTGGGTAGGGACTGTCTCTATATGTTGCCAATTTGTACTTCCCAAGCGCTTAGTACAGTGCTCTGCACATAGTAAGCGCTCAATAAGTACAACTGATGATGATGATGATGATTTTTAAAAGCCAAAATTTTCAGAGGAAGAAAAAAAAAAAGGAAATTAAGGAAGCACAGGGGTAACTGGGATTTGCATAAGTGGGGATTTACAAATGAAAATAATTTCAGGGTTTATTGAAACAGAGCAACAGAGACAAAACAGAGCAGTGACAAGATGAAAATCAGTGGAAATTTCATTTGGCATAAATGACTATCTTATCTAGAAGACAGATGAAATACAACTTCTGCTGCAAAAGGATGCTTGTTACCAGGCAAATGATGCATTTCTACAGCACAGAAAGTAGAGCACTGAAAGAAAGGTTATTAATCAAGTTGAGAATTTCCCTTCATATTTTTGGACTCTAACATTTGTTCAGTAGCTGTGTATTTGCAAAGCAGAAATGCATACATGGGAAATAAGATACTGGGTTTGCTCAGTGTAATCACTTGTTTTAGCGCTGATCTAAAAAGAAAGGGAAGAAAGGGTGTTTTGTTTGAATAGCGATATAGTAAGGGTCCTATGTGGTGACAGGGAAAGGAGAGGTACTTCTTGTAACTGTCGTGATGTGATCCTTGCATACCTGTTCTGCATTGTAGCCTTAAAGTAAATGGTAATCTGGGAGCTCACAGGTAATATTACTTGAAGATTCTAAGTATTTTCACTGGTGTACCCAACAAGCCATAATTAACATCGAACAGCAAGGCAAACTTAAGCACACTGATATCCTGGAATGCCTGCCAATTTGTCAATGTTTCTGGCAATACAATACCATTGAAAATGTTGCAAAGACTGAAGATATCTCAGCTACTGCAATATGGAGATTTCTCTCCCTCTAGACTGTAAGGTCCTTGTGGGCAGGGAATGTGTCTACTAACTCTTTTACTGTTCGCTCACCCCCTCCCCAGTGCTTAGTACAGTGCTCTGCACACAGAAAACACTCAATACGTATGATTTATTGATTAAACTGAAATTAACTACATGCTGTGTGGAAAGAAGGTTTTCAGGACAGAGTTAAGTGTTAATACTCAGCAGTGTCGCCTAGTGGATAGAGTATGGACCTGAGACTTAGAAAGACCAGGGTTCTAATTCCAGATCTGTCACTTGTCTGCTGTGTGACCTTGGCCAAGTCACTTAACTTCTCTGGGTCTCACTTACCTCATCTGTAAAATGGGGATTAAGACTGTGAGTCCCATGTGGGACAGAGACTGTGCCCAATCCAATTATCTTGACTCTTCCCCAGCGCTTAGAACAGTGCCTGGTACATAATAAGTACTTAACAAATAACATTATTATTATTATTATTATTATTATTATTATTATTATCTTCCCCAGTGCTTAGTATAGTGCCTGGCAAATAGTAAGGTCTTAAATAACATAAACAAAAGTGACAGATGAAATGAGTGATGCTTTGAGAAATGAGACAGGGTCTGAAACAATTGTAGGTAGCTGCACAAACCAAAGGAGAATCCTGATGAGACAGCTCGGTGGACCTTGAGTTTTCAGTTCCAATCTTACTTATAAATTCACTCATTCATTCAATCATATTTATTGAGCGCTTACTGTGTGCAGAGCACTGTACTAAGTGCTTGGGAAGTATTGACCAGTAATACTAACCAGCTTCAAATATGGGCAATGGTAACTACATACATTCAGGAATATTTCTTTTGCACCTCTTGTGAAAAAGAGTTTGTGGCTAAAAGCAGATCAGTTTTGTTCCCATCAGCCAACAGCATCATCACTATTGTTTCCTTTCATACCAATGTCCATTTGGGCCTGGTACTGGACAATAGTTCTATAAAACAGATTCAGCCCTGTGAGACTTTTAATGTATGTAGTCTCTGAATGTAAACACAAAGGTAGAGTACAAAAATAGACAAACTACAAAACATCCTTCCAAATGTTCCATTCGGATTAACCCCAAGAGCACTCAATGGGGCCATTTTTAAAACCTGAGAATGGTAGAGTGGGCAAATAAGATGACTCTGGGCATGGAGAAGCTTCCCTATATGAGGGTAAATTAAAAAGGTATCTGAGCACACCATTCTGTGCAATATTAATAAGAATAGGGTATCTGACCTTCATTCAAGAACCCATCTCCTACTGATAACGTTGTTCTTGTAACTGGTTACACCATACAGTGTTTGGACTTAAGATGCTAGTTTTCATAAACTAATTTGTCACAAGTTGTAAGTCAAAAATGATTCTGAAGTTCTATGTTGTCTCCAAGGCAGATTTTATTTTTTTCCACCTGAATTATTATGGGGGTTATTTACACTCCCCAAATTTAATGAGCAGCTTTGCTTCACTTCAGCTACATAGAGCAAGCCGCTCTATGTAAGCTGTCCCAAAGCCATTGCCCTCTGTTAAATTTAACAGGGAAGGTTATGCTAAAGGAATCTTTTAGAATCATGATTCCTATATGAATGCTACATTTCTCCCACCATTTTAAGATCTTACTTCATCCTTAAGCTTTCCAGCTGAGAGTTCACTTTCTCATCAATTGAATAAATGGATCTTAAACTTGACTAGATAGGAAGGAGTTCATTAAGAATGGAAAAACAAACTATTAATGGTAGTATTTTCTCAGCGGTGCTGTTAATTGGAAGCTTACAGTTCTTACTGATGCTCTGAAATGTCACATAATTTCAGTCAATCCTTGTGTGTTCATTAATAAATCACTGCATTTCACATCAGGGAGAAGAGAGATTCTGGTGGAGGGTGACTGTATGTGGATTTTAATCAGGTACACTGAAAAATAGCAGATGTCCTGTTTCTAAGTGTTCCCATTTTTATTTTTATTTGGGGATTTCAACACACCTTTCAAGAGTTTGTGTATAGTTAAAGGACATTGATATTCCTTTATGAAAAAGTAGAAAAGAGATGCCTTCCCAATAATATAAAGGTAAATGGACACATTATTAAATATGGATAACATTACTTTTCCTAATGTCAGGTCCTTATACAGTTGTATTTGGTTATAGAGCACCACTTGATTTGGTAGAATGCTGCTAGACCTACTAATATTATTTTAATAAAGTGGTCTGAAAATAATTGAGAATTTCCACATGGGCTTCATCCCTGTTAATGAGAATTACAAATCCATTTATTGTGGTGTGAAACATTCCTCTATATCAAGGTACAGGATTAATGTCTGCCTCTCCCTCTAAACGGTGAGCTCCTTGTGGGCAGGGAACCTGTCTACCAGCTCTACTGCATTGTTTTCTCCTAAGCACCTGGTACAGTCCAGGCATACAATAGGTGCTCAATAAATACCACTGATTGATTTCCAATGCACTAATTCACTACCTGATTTATTCAGGGATGACCCCCTTTTCACATGGTGGCCCTCCAGATTTTGAAAATATTACTGGTGATGAGATTATATTAACATGCCCCATATTGTTAATACGTCCAATGAGGAAGCCACAGTCTTTTCATCATAGGCTTAAAGAGTGCCCCTTCCTGTGCTGACTCATTTACTTTCTGCCGTTTCTGATGGCATTGTCTTTCCCTGTTTCTAAATGTTTCCATTTTTATTTTTAAGATTGCCATGTCACAATCTTCTTTAAACCACTGCACTATTAGTTGAACTGGTTAAATGGAGGCAAGATTTTTTCCAAGTTATATCTGGCCTTCATTCTTTTGGTTTTTTTAATGGTATTTTCAGTCACTCAGTCCATTGTACTTATTGAGCACTTATTGTGTGCAAAACACTTTACTAAAAGTGCTTTGGGGAGCACAATGTAACAGTAGAACAGACACATTCCCTGTATTTGTTGTGTACTTACTATGCTCCAGACACTGTACTAAGCTCTGGGGTAGACACAAGCAAATCAGGTTGGACCTAGTCAGTCAACTGTATTTACTGAACGCTTACTGTGTGCAGAGCACCATCATCATCATCAATAGTATTTATTGAGCGCTTACTATGTGCAGAGCACTGTACTAAGCGCTTGGGAAGTACAAATTGGCAACATATAGAGACAGTCCCTACCCAACAGTGGGCTCACAATCTAAAAGGGGAAGACAGAGAACAAAACCAAACATACTATCAAAATAAAATAGAATAGATATGTACAAGTAAAATAGAGTAATAAATATGTACAAACATATATACAGGTGCTGTGGGGAAGGGAAGGAGGTAAGAAGGGGAGGATGGAGGGAGGTGAGGGGGAGAGGAAGGAAGGGGCTCAGCCTGGGAAGGCCTCCTGGAGGAGGTGAACTCTCAATAGGGCCTTGAAGGGAGGAAGAGAGCTAGCTTGGCGGATGGACAGAGGGAGGGCATTCCAGGCCCGGGGGATGACTTGGGCCGGGGGTCGATGGCGGGACAGGCGAGAACGAGGTACGGTGAGCAGATTAGCGGCGGAGGAGCGGAGGGTGCGGGCTGGGCTGTAGAAGGAGAGAAGGGAGGTGAGGTAGGAGGGGGGCGAGGTGATGGAGAGCCTTGAAGCCCAGGGTGAGGAGTTTCTGCCTGATGCACAGATTGATTGGTAGCCACTGGAGATTTCTGAGGAGGGGAGTGATATGCCCAGAGCGTTTCTGGACAAAGATAACCCGGTCAGCAGCATGAAGTATGGATTGAAGTGGAGAGAGACATGAGGATGGGAGATCAGAGAGAAGGCTGATGCAGTAGTCCAGACAGGACAGGATGAGAGCTTGAATGAGCAGGGTAGCGGTATGGATGGAGAGGAAAGGGCGGATCTTGGCAATGTTGCGGAGCTCAGACCAGCAGGTTTTGGTGATGGCTTGGATGTGAGGGGTGAATGAGAGAGCGGAGTCGAGGATGACACCAAGATCGCGGGCTTGTGAGACAGGAAGGATGGTAGTGCCGTCAACAGAGATGGGAAAGCCAGGGAGAGGGCAAGGTTTGGGAGGGAAAACAAGGAGTTCAGTCTTCGACATGTTGAGCTTCAGGTGGCGGGCAGACATCCAAATGGAGATGTCCTGAAGGCAGGAGGAGATGCGAGCCTGGAGAGAGTGGGAGAGAGCAGGGGCAGAGATGTAGATCTGGGTGTCATCAGCATAGAGATGATAGTTGAAGCCGTGGGAGCGAATGAGGTCACCAAGGGAGTGCGTGTAGATCAAGAACAGTAGGGGACCAAGCACTGAACCTTGGGGAACCCCCACAGTAAGAGGATGGGAGGGGGAGGAGGAGCCTGCAAAAGAGACTGAGAATGAACGACCGGAGAGGTAAGAGGAGAACCAGGAGAGGACGGAGTCTGTGAAGCCAAGGTCAGATAGCGTGTTGAGGAGAAGGGGGTGGTCCACAGTGTCGAAGGCAGCTGAGAGGTCGAGGAGGATTAGGACAGAGTAGGAGCCGTTGGATTTGGCAAGCAGGAGGTCATTGGTGACCTTTGAGAGGGCAGTTTCCGTGGAATGTAGGGGACGGAAGCCAGACTGGAGGGGGTCGAGGAGTGAGTTGTTGTTGAGGACTGTTGTAGTAGAGTAGAGCACTCTACTAAGAGTTTGAAGAGTACAGTACAACAATATAAAGTGTCCCACATGAGGCTCATAGTCAATCCCCATTTTACAGATAATAATAATAATACTGATGGCATTTATTAAGCGCTTACTATGTGCAAAGCACTGTTCTAAGCGCTGGGGAGGTTACAAGGTGATCAGGTTGTCCCACGTGGGGCTCACAGTCTTAATTCCCATTTTACAGATGAGATAACTGAGGCACAGAGAAGTTAAGTGACTTGCCCAAAGTCACACAGCTGACAATTGGTGGAGCTGGAATTTGAACCCATGACCTCTGACTCCAAAGCCCGTGCTCTTTCCACTGAGCCATGCTGCTTCTCTGTTGAGAAGCAGATGAGGTAACTGAGGCACAGAGAAGTTCTGTGACTTGCTCAAGGTCACAGAGCAGAAGAAGCAGGAAGGCCAGGTGGAAAAATCACCGGACGGGGAGTCAGAAGACACGGGTTCTGATTCCAGCTCTGCCAACTGCTTGCTGTGTGACCTTGGACAATTTACTCAACTTCTCTGTGCCTCAGTTTTCCTGTTCTCCCTCCTATTTAGACAGTGAGCCCCATGCAAGCCAAGGACCATGTCCAACCTAATCAACTTGTATCTATCCCAGCACTTAGAAGTCTTTGATATATAGTAAGAGCTGAACGAACACCATTTTAAAAAGTGTCAGAGCCAGGACTATAACCCGGGTCCTTCTGTCTACCAGGCCTGTTCCCTATACACTAGGCCACACTGCATCTGCTTTAGGAGGTGCAGCTATTGCATGAGACATCAGTCCAAGTATCCATTTGAATAAAATGTGCAGGGTTGGATTTAACACAAGGATTTTAGGGGCTGGAGCATAGGCCTTCAGGCAAATAATGGGAGCCCATCCTTCCCCAGAGACACACTACCTGAGCCCTCACTGCCTCTGGTGACAGACTCATGCTTCTTGAACCTAGCAACCAGGTCCATCAGTTGGGAGAGAGACATCCTGGCAGAGATCTCCAATGGAGACTGTTGTGGGGCCCCCCCAACACCGGTTCCCCTCCCTCCAGGGACTTGCAGTTAGTTGGAGTGGAGATTAATAAAGCTCCTTTCCCCCTTGAGGAGAGGGACATCCTTCCCCTTCCCCAGTGGAGGGGAAGGCAGTCTCTCACCTTCCAACTCTTCAGAGCTAAAAATCTTTGGTTTAATTTGTGAAAACTGGTTCATTCATTAGCCATTGGTATTCCTCCAACACCTCCTGGGCCCACAGCATTGTAATTAGACACGGGAGAGAACAGTAAAAGTAACAGAAACACTCCTTGCCCATAAGGAGCTTAGAATCTGATGGCAATTTGTGCACCCTCTGGACTTCGAGCCCTGCTCTCTCTTTTCCTGGACACTGCAGGTGCAGCACAGAATGCAGCGGAAGTAAGAGAAGCAGAGGGTAGGATGTGGAAAAGCTGGAGATGCAGGAATGTGCTTGATATTCCTGTCTGTGCAGCCTTGGGGTGTGACTTTAGACTGATCCTATTTCCTATCCTGATCCTATTCTGATACAAAGAAGCTGCGTGGCTCAATGGAAAGAGCCCGGGCGTGGGAGTCAGAGGTCATGGGTTCGAATCCCAACTCTGCCAATTGTCAGCTGTGTGAATTTGGGCAAGCCACTTCACTCGGTGCCTCAGTTGCTTCATCTGTAAAATGGGGATGAAGACTGTGAGCCCCATGTGGGAGAATCTGATCACCTTGTATCCTCCCCGAGTGCTTAGAACAGTGCTTTGCACCTAGTAAGCGCTTAACAAATACCATCAATATCAAATACCACCATCCTATCAAAAGGTCAGTGTGACCTAGTGGAATAGGGCAGACCTGGGAGTCAGAAGACCTGGGTTCTAATCCTCACAGTGTGACCTCGGCCAAGTGTCACTTCACTTCTCTGTGCCTCAGTTTCATCATCTGTAAACTAAAATAGCTCTTCTCCCTACTTTAGACAGTCGGCCCCATTTGGGACTGGGATTTGTTCCACCTATCTTGTGCCTTCCCTAGCACTTAGTACAGTGCATGGCACATAATAAGCACAAGACATAATAATAACAAAAAAAAAATTGACTGGGAGCCTGTGTCTAACCTGATTAACTTTAATGTACCCAAACATTTAGAACCTTGCATGATATATGGTAAATGGTTAGCATATACCACAGTTAGTATCTCCAAATTACAATATCTATAGCAATGGGCTGACTTATGTTAGGCTTCCTCTGTGCAGTTTTGGGCAAGTACAGATTGTTCTATGAGAACACAACATCATAGTAAACAGACAAATTTCCAACCCACAACAAACTTACCTCAGGTAAATCATTTCAAATTTAATCATTTAAAATATTGGAAAAATCTGTCATGTAAAGCAGATGGTTTCAGAATGGATCCAGCTGCCATTGTTAAGGCCAAACACAAGTAAGCATTGACTAGTGGACAGAGCACGCACTGGGAATCAGAAGGAATTGGGTACTAATCCTGGCTCTGACCCTTATCTACTGTGTGACTTTGGGCAAGTCACTTCACTTCTCTGAGCCTCAGTTAACTCTTCTGTAAAATCGGGATTAAGACCATGAGCTCCATCGGGAAGAGGGGCTCTATCCAATCTGATTAGCTTGTAACTATCCCAGCACTTAGTACAGTGCCTGGCACATAGTAAGCACTAAACAAATGCCACAGTTATTGATAAGGAGCATTAGTAGAGGAGAAACAGTGTGGCCTAGTAAACAGAACATGGGCCTGGGAGTCAGAAGAACCTGGGCTCTAGTCCCAGCTCTGCCACCTGTCTCCTACGTGACCTTGGAAAAGTCACTTCACTTCTCTGTGCCTCAGTTACATCAACTGTAAAATGGGGATTAAGACTGTGAGCCCCATGGGAGACACGGACTTTATCCAACCTGATCACCTTATATCTACCCAGCACTTCGAACAGTGTTTGGCACATAGAATGTGCTTAACAAATACCTTTTTTTTAAAAAAAGGAATTAATTGGACCCAAGTCATCTTTTTCTGACTTCTGTGTTGAAATACAAATTATTTCCATTTGGACACTAAATAATAACATGTGTATGTAATTCTAAATGTAACGTTGATCGGGGCTATGGATGTTAACAGGTGCATGGAAGAGATAATGAAACTAAAAACAAGAATGGCACTTTAGAAACATCTGGCTAGAATATTTAACGTGTACTCATCACAAAGTAGCTTGATTGCCTTTTAAGCTACATTTACCAATCCAAAAAAAATCTGTTGTGAGAAATCACCTATTTAAGACTCAGTTCCAAATGGGATAATTTATAGGTTGCAGGTTCCAGCAATGGCTCTATTCATAGATTCTCTATGTAGCGGGCATCAGCGTTTCTCCACCCAAAAGGAATTCATTGGGAATTTCTCAATATGGATGTGGCACAGCTGGGAAAATTCATTTGGGGAGGGCCGACAATATGAGCAGAGCATTGAGGCAACTTGGATGAGTGGCTTTGGGTTTTGGTGGTGTGCTTCGTAATGCTGCAAAGACCCCTTGAAATAGATCAGTAGAATTTCCATGCCCACAAAAGTCTTCCCAGAGAAATAATCTTTCTTTTCAGATGAGAATGTGTTAAAAACGCATTCCGTATCACTCCAAATGCCACCGCATCAAACAGTGAGATCCATCTCTGGGAAAATGGTGTGGGAAGCAGATGGACTGGTTCTATCAAAGTAGAAAGGCTGGATTAATGGAAACTGGCACTTATGCTTTTTGTCATTTTACTCATTCATCTAGTGGTTATTACTATTTTTCATTTAAATGCTAGGGCCCTACACGTTTCAGTTGACTCCCTAGCATGAAATGCCTGTAATGCTACATGTCTCCCACTCTACCGTAACCCATCAGAGTTAACATTATACCGTAACTCAGAGATTCCTTTATTTTGAAGAACCTGCTTATTGGAGCTATTTCCATTTCAAAGAAAGAGAGGTTATTGGTATTCCCTAAATGACCCGAATCATTTTCAGATCATTTTTTCTGGGAAAAGTGTAGAGAATTACGAGCTAATCCTGAGGCTTTTCTAACGGTGGCGGGTTTGGCCAGATGAGCATTCACAGTTAAACCAACAACATATTCTTATTCTTTCTCTCTCTCTCTCTCTCTCTCTCTCTCTCTCTCTCTCTCTCTCACACACACACACACACACACACACACATACATATATGTTGTGGGTGTATGTGTGAGAGAGGGGGCAATGTGCTCTGGGTTTGTAGATGTTGTAGATGATGCTGTTGACAGAAATTTTGATCCTTCTGTAGAGATGTAAGCTGGTAAGACTGATGTTTAATTGGCAATTCTTTCTGTATTGTGTGTGTGTCAAGAGTATCTCATTGCTGCACTGTTGCATTTGTTACCCACAATGCCCCAAACTGCTTTCAGTTCTCCCTCCTGTTAAAATCTCTGCAAAGCTTCTACTCCAAGGCTGCTGCCCTATCTCTGATTACTGTACCTCCTGTCATTCATGCTTCACTGTGGGTCTAGCTCATTTCTTCCCCTCATATTACCTGCAGTTCCTCCATTTCAGCACCCTGTAATTCCATTACTGCTCCCTATGTGGTGAAGTCTTCCCCTAACCTACATTCTCACGGATCCTAAATGGAAGGAAATGAAAGGAAGAGGAATTTATTCCATTGTACATGGACCCCTAAAGCCCAATCTCTGGAGCCTTGAGCAATACTAATTTCAGTAAATTAAGAGGCACCCATGAGCTCAGATGTCAATGCGCAATGCAGGGAAAATATGGTGAAAACAGGCAAGAGGTGCACTGAGGGGATGGTTAGTAGATGCCCATAAATGCACCAAACACTCTATGCTTACATCTTTAAATTTAAGAACAACAAATGGCTCTTAGGAATGCTCAGTAGTGAGGCAGTAGCTTGGGTTAGCCTAGCATCTGCTCTAGTTTCCAGCCCTCCATCCTGTGAGTTAAGATTCCTTATCTTTGATAAGGGCCAATGTGCTTGGAGCAGCTGTGGGTATGTTTGGTTAGGTGGGAACTGAGCTATTCAACCACAGAATGAGCTGTTGTGTCCCAAAAGCCATTTGGACCAGCCCAGAGCCCCGACCTCCTTGTCCAACACCAGGCAAACATGGGACTGTCCGCTACATTCTCTTTCCATCGGCCGCAGCCCAGTGGATTGGGTTAAATTAATTAATTCATGTAATCATATTTATTGAGCACCTACCAACTGCAGGGCCCTTCAGTACAGTGCCTGGCACATAGTAAGTGCTTCAATGGCACAATTATTATTATGATAATGATGGCATTTGTTAAGCGCTTACTACGTGCAAAGCACTGTTCTAAGCGCTGGGGGGGATACAAGGTGATCAGGTTGATCCCCGTGGGGCTCACAGTCTTAATTCCCATTTTATAAATGAGGTAACTGGGGCCCAGAGAAGTGAAGCGACTTGCCCAAAGTCACACAGCTGACAAGTGGCGGAGCCGGGATTAGAACCCATGACCTCTGACTCCCAAACCCAGGCTCTTTTCACTGACTCATGCTGTATTATCATTATTAAGCACTTGGGAGGGTACAACAATAAACAGGCATATCCCTGTCCCACAATGAGCTTACAGCCTAGAGGCCTGTAAATAAATATATAAATATCATTGATTGATTTCACTCAACGGGATTGAGAAATCTCCTTCATTTCACATTTTTAAGACTAGGTTAGACAATTATTTGAGGCAATTTTATTGCTTGAATGTTGCTGAGGCTTGAAGGAAAAAGACAAGGGCACCTCATATTTGCTCAGGTCTCTTTCAGCCAATCAATCAACTGATTGTATTTATTGAGCACTTACTGAATGCAGAACACTGTTCCTAAACACTTGGGGGACTACAATGCAACCCAGTTGGTAGAAATAATCCCTGCCCACAAGGAGCACACAGCCATTTTCTTCCCGCTAGGATGTTTATGCTTTCTGTGCAATCCAAAGGGGAAAATTTTCATCTTCAAGGTCATTTGCAAACTTATAGAGTCTTTCACTTATAGGAGGAGGAGGAGGAGAAGCAGGTTGTAAGTTCCTTGAAGGCAGGGCCCAGGTCTACCAACTCTATCGTGCTCTCCCAAGAACTTAGCATAATGATGTGCACACAGTAGGTGCTCAGTGAATACCACTGATTGACCAATCATTCGTAGGCATTGAGCACAAATACAGTGTTGGTAGGCATAGGATAACAAGATTAACAAGTCTAAGGAAGTAGTATTGCCTAGTGGATAGAGCTTGGACCTGAGAATCAGAAGGACCTGGGTTCTAATCTCTTTTCCACAACTTACTTGTTGTGTGACCTTTGGATAGTCATTTCACAGCTCCCAGTTACCTCCTCTGTCAACTAGGGATTATGACTGTAAGCACCATGTGGGATGGGGCTGTGTCCAACCTGATTAGCTTGTATCTACCCCAGTGCTTAGTACAGTGTCTGGAACATAGTAAGTACTTCACAAATACTGTGGAAAAAAAAACCAGGATGCCTTTGAGAGAATGATATGAATGCAGCCACAATCTCCAGATCAAGTTGCTTCGCCAAGAATAATCAGGTCTGGTGTATCTTATGGCAGTGAGAACTCGACCTGCTATTAATGTTGATTCCTGCTCCGTGAAGAGTTATATCAGGGTTACATTTGTCAAGAGAGACAACATCACCATAGTCACCACCAAGTATATGCTGAGCGCTTTTATGCACCGGTCACTGTAGAAGGTGCTGGGTGGCATATAAATAGAAGTCCTGTTCTCAAGTTGCTCACAGAACATGAGCAGGGATATCCACTCTAGGACAGGGATAAATCAATAGCCACATAAATTGCAAAGTGAATTAATAATAATCACAATTTGGGTATTTGTTAAATGCTTACTATGTGACAAGCACTGTTCTAAGCGCAGGATTAAGAGTTGAAATGGCAGAGAAAAGGGCATGAGGTGAAATAGCTACTTTAGCAATGCATCCTGGAGGAGGTGGCTCTTTAGCAGGGTGAGGAAGAGGTGATTTCACAAAGCTGTGGAGAAGGCATGGGCCTTGGGTCAGGAGCTTGAGAATCAAGAGAGATACCAGTTGAAAAATGAGCTTGGCTGGACATTGCTTGAGTGTAACAAGCGTAAAGGGGTGGGGGGGAGGGGGGCAAGGTAGAGGGGTACCAGGCTAAAGGGGAGCCAGATGGTGGTAGAATGTGAAGCCTTTTTTTTAAGCAGGAAGAAATTGAATCATATTTACTATGCACAGAGCACTGTACTAAGCTCTTGGAAGACTACAGTACAACGAGAAACAGACACATTCCCTGCCCGCAGTGAGTTTAAGGAGAGCTACGGGCCCAACTGCATTTCAGAAGGGTGATACACGCAGCTCTACACGTGGATAATGCTTAGAATAAAAACGACTAAAACTACATATTGCCATCTTCTGGCTGGCTAGTGCTAAGACAAGTGGAAAATGATTTTAATATTCTCAGTGCATGCGTGGGTTTAGAGAGACAATAATTCTGAATGAGAGCCAGGAAAATGAAAATGGTCAGGGTCAGTCTAATTGAGTCTTGGCTTTCAATGTTCAGAAGCCGTAACCCAGCAGCAGGGTCTTCAAGCCTGTGGCAGGAACACTGCCGTTGGCAAGTCAGAATGGGGGGAAGAGGGCAGCTTTCTGGGCTAATGTAGCCCTCCCTAGCCTAACCCACACCAGAATTACTGACCTCAGGGATAGTGAGAGGTGAGGTGGGTGAAGGTCAGTGCAGAGCTTCCAACAAATGGGAACGGAGATCATTCCCAAGCTAAGAGTAACACGTGTCTAAACTGTGAGCCCACTGTTGGGTAGGGACCATCTCTATACGTTGTCAACTTGGACTTCCCAATCAATCAATCAATCAATCAATCATATTTATTGAGCGCTTACTATGTGCAGAGCACTGTACTAAGCGCTTGGGAAGTACAAATTGGCATCACATAGAGACAGTCCCTACCCAACCGTGGGCTCACAGTCTAAAAGGGGGCTCACAGTCTAAAAGGGGTCCAAAAAAAGCACAGTCCAAGCGCTTAGTACAGTGCTCTGTACACAGTAAGCGCTCAATACGATTGAATGAATGAATGAATGGAATCTCCCAGTCTGCCTGAGCACTACCAATTGAACTGAGACCAAAAATCCAAGCAGCAGAACTCTCCACTGTCTCCACCAGCACAATCAAAGAACTGATTTGGCCCTTCCATTAACTTACTCCCTTCAGACACGTGCTCACTGTGGCATACTGTGTTGAGTGTGTAGCACATGTATGCATTTGTGTATGTTATGTATTTATAGCTATCCTTCATTTTTGAAGGTGACACTACTGGAATTGATCGAGTAGTTACTGGGTGCAAAGCACCATACTATTTGGGAGAATATCATCATCATCATCAATCGTATTTATTGAGCGCTTAGTATATTTAAGTACTGTACTAAGCGCGTGGGAAGTACAAATTGGCAACATATAGAGACAGTCCCTACCCAACAGTGGGTAAAAGGGGGAGACAGAGAACAAAACCAAACGTACTAACAAAATAAAATAAATAGAATAGATATGTACAAGTAAAATAAATAAATAAATGAATAGAGTAATAAATATGTACAAACATATATACATATATACAGGTGCTGTGGGGAAGGGAAGGAGGTAAGATGGGGGGATGGAGAGGGGGACGAGGGGGAGAGGAAGGAAGGGGCTCAGTCTGGGAAGGCCTCCTGGAGGAGGTGAGCTCTCAGTAGGGCCTTGAAGGGAGGAAGAGAGCTAGCTTGGCGGAGGGGCAGAGGGAGGGCATTCCAGGCCCGGGGGATGACGTGGGCGGGGGGTCGATGGCGGGACAGGCGAGAACGAGGTACGGTGAGGAGATTAGCGGCGGAGGAGCGGAGGGTGCGGGCTGGGCTGTAGAAGGAGAGAAGGGAGGTGAGGTAGGAGGGGGCGAGGTGATGGAGAGCCTTGAAGCCCAGGGTGAGGAGTTTCTGCCTGATGCGCAAATTGATTGGTAGTCACTGGAGATTTTTGAGAATATATTTTTAGAATATAACACTCTAGGGAAGGTAGACAGGTTCCCTGCTCACAGGGAGCTTGCAGTTTACTAATAATAATGCTACTACTAATAATAACAATAATTATGGTGTTTGTTAAGAACTTACAATGTGCCAGGCACTGTACAAAATGCTGGAGTAGATGCAAGTCTGTCAGGGTGGACACGCTCACAGTCCCACATGGGACTCATAGTCTAAATCCCATTTTACAGATGAGGTAACAGAGGCACAGAGAAGTTAAATGACTTGCCAAAGGTCACCCAGCAAAGAATGGCAGAGCCAGAATTTGAACCCAGATCCTTCTGACTCCCAGGCCAATGCTCTATCCACTAGGCCATTTGAGACTGCCATTCCCTGTGTCTTTAAATTGTTTATTCCCCTCCCTGTTGTGTGTGTGACCCTTTTCTGGATACCTCAGAGTAACTGCTCAGTTTAGCTCCTCTCTTTGTTCAGTAGCTAAAGAACTGCTTTGTGAATCTGGGTCCAATTCTGCCTGGAGCTGGCTGATGTGGGTGAAGATGCCACATGCACTATCAAATAGGGTGCACTTCTGTCCACCTTCTTGCTTGTTTCAATCTGGGCTCTACTTACTACTACTATTAATGATAATAATAATTATAATAATAATAATAATGGTACTTGTAAAATGCTTACTATGTGCCACGTACTGCACTAGGTACTGGAGCATATACAAGATATTCAGGTCACACAGAGTCCCTGTCTCACATGGGGGGAAAAAGAGAGGGAGAAAATGTATTGCAGGCCCATTATACAGATGAGGAAATTGAGGCACAGAGATATGAGGTGACACTCCAGGTTTTACAGCAGCAAGTGACAGTGCCACATTTAGAACCCAGGTCCCCTGACTCTGTAGAGATGGATTTTTCCCAGCTAACAGCCTCCCTGTTCTAGAACCACCATGGCCCCCTCTCCACCCCACCCCAGATCCCTTTTGCTCCAGCAGGAAAATGTTGGCAGGGATGAGAGATTTAGGGTGGCGCTACAATAATCAATCCCTCGGCACAGGTTCATCTGTTGTTCCTGATAGGAGATTCCACCACCATCATCAAAATAACAAGCATTTGTTAAGTGGTAGCTATATACCAAGCGCTGGGGTAGATAGAAGATAATTAGGTCAGAAACAGACCTTGTCCCTTGTGCGGCTCATCATCATCCTCTTCAAATGAGGTGGCCCCTTCTGGTCACCTGACCCACCCAGGGAAGAAGGCTGCTGCTCTGAGCACTGCCTCAGTGCTGGGAGAGCTGACCAACCTTCATGACATGGTCATCCAAAGCAATTAGTACAGTGCTCTGCACACAGTAAGCACTCAATAAATGCAATGTCAAATATAATACTCGAAGTCTGATTAACAAACCATGCCTTTGTCACTTCAGTTACAAATTCAATATTAACTTCCAGGCTATGAAATCTGTCTGTATTTCCCCTCAGTCTTTGTCCACACAGCAGAGTGGTTTATTATGAATTCAAACAATATTAGTTACAATGGGCCATTGGCCAGATTGGCTTGGGCTTCTTTGATAGTGACTGAAAAGGGTGAGGACCTATTATTTTGGAAGGGATTCTAAAGGAGAAGGCTATTTTAATCTAGGGTAGTTTCTAGAAACAATTACACCAATTGTACACCTGAACAGTTTACTTTTTCACACCCTATATTTGTCATAACAAAAAAGGATTCAGTGGTGAATGGTTTAGGAAAATGAAATTGAAAGCATACACCATACCTGCAAAATGAGGTTGGGGGAAAATATGATCTTGCCAATAGATGTATGGTCTTTGAATTAAGAGTGTGTGTTTTACAGGAAATTATATTTTTTACAGTAATTTAGCATGAGAACTAATATTGTGAAAGACTAATGGGGGCGAAGTTTGACCACATTCCCTTATTTCAACGAATCAATCATATTTATTGAGTGCTTACTGGGGGGAGAGTACTGTATGAAGCGCTTGAGAGGGTACAATAAGTGCTTAGTACAGTGCTCTGCACACAATAAGTGTTCAATAAATACAACTCAATAAATGAATGAATATAACAGAGTTGGTAGTCACGTTCCCTGCCCACAAGGAACTTGTATTGTGGAGGGGGAGACAGATAGTAACATAAATAAATAAATAAATTACAGATCTGTACACATCTGCTGTGAGGCTATGGGAGTGCTGTTTCCCACTGATACAATAGTTCAAAAATGTCAACTCTGTTCATAGGTGCTTAGTACAGTGCTCTGGACACAGTAACTGCTCAATAAATATGATAGAATGAATAACAAAATCTCACAATCATAGAATAGGAGAAGGATGATGATATGCTCATTCTATGTATAGAAAATGCCACAAATGTAAAAGAAAACTTCCCCTATCTTTAGAGGATAAAAGGAACCATACCTAGTAGACTTAGTTAAGAATGAAAAAATGAAAGTAGAATAAACATGAATTTAACAGAAATGACGAAAGAAACTAGTAAATGAAGTACAAAATGGCAAACAAAAAACCGGTTTGATGTTAGGCACTAAATTTCATGCAAGCAGGGTACTTAGTGCAGTGCTAATTTAGCTTCTGTTAAGCAATTATTCATGCAATTCGATTTGATTAACAAGAAGTTAGCTGCACCCATGTGTCCTCTCAATAAAGGTTTGCCATTCTGAAAATCAGCATACCTAGCTGGATAGGAAAATCTCTGCAATCCTCTCTACAAACTACTATGAGTAGTAGGCGTTTTCAAGTGCTTTCAGAATATTTAGCTTTGAGGGTTCATTAAGAATTGCTTTTTGGTAAAGTATAGATTTGGATGGTATTTTGACAACGGACGATGCCTACATATCTAGATATAATGGTATTTGTTAAGTGCTTATTACATGCCAGCCACCGCATTAAGCGCTTGGGTAGATATAAAATTATCGGATTGGAAATACTGCATGTCCCACCCAGGGGACAAAGTCTTAATCCCCATTTTACAGATGATATAATAATTGAGGCACTGAAAAGTTAAGTGACTTGTCCAAGGTCATACACCAGACAAATGGAGGAGCCAGGAACAGAACTCAGGGCCCTTTGTCTCCCAGGCCTGGGCTCTTTCCACTGGGCCATGCTGCTTCCCATGTTTGATACCTTCTTATCTCAGCCACGCCACTTGGCTGCTGTGTGTCACATTTCTGTGACTCAGTTTCCTCTTCTTTGAAGTGGGGATAAAATTCCTGCTCTCTCACTCCTTTAGACTATGAACCTAATAGGGGATAAGGACAGTGTCTATTATATCTATCCCAGTGCTTAGCTAGTGCTTTGTACTCAGTAAGAGCTGAACAAACACAATTATTAATATACCTACAGGAAAACCCACAAACATCACATAACCAATGATATATGACCAAAGACATTTTCAATTCAAGGGGTTTCAAATAGGCTAGTTCTGAGAAAAGATAAGTTCTGCCCCAAAAAGAAAATAAGAGGTTCTCCAGATTAACCAAAGGGCAGAATGCGAGACAAAGAAAATCCAATCCTGTTATAGACAGTAAGAATGCAGAAACAGAATTTCTAAAGAACAAATGAAACCAAACCTCAAATAGACTATATAAACTATGTGCCTACTGACTCTCATACAGCACACAACTGCTTAGAAGAGGCACATAGTAAGTACTCAGTCAATACCACTGATTGATTGACTGATTAAATAGCTGGGAGGGAATATCAGAGGGTCCATCAAGAGTGATTAGAACAGAAGTTTAACAATTTTATGACCCAAAGAGGGATAAATAAGAAGAGTATTAGGTTCTGTGGGCAAAACAGTAGTTTTGCCTAGTGGATAGAGTATTGGCCGGGGAGTCAAAGGTCATGGGTTCGAATCCTAGCTCTGTTTGCTGAGTGACTTTGAGCAAGTCATTCCCTTCTCTGTGCCTCAGTTACCTCAACTGTAAAATGGAAATTAAGACAGTGAGCCCCAAGTGGGTCATGGACTGTGTCCAATCTGATTAGTTTGTAACTACCCCAGCAGTTAGTATGGTCCCTGGCATCAAGTAACTGCTTAACAAACACCACAAAAAAACCCGCCAAAACAATACAACATCAAAATTATTGTCGGAGTCTAGTTGTGATCATTCATGTTCAGGTTTCCTTTGAAGGCTGAACTAGGTCATGAGACAGAAGAAATAGGCAACTTACTCTTGTAGTACCTGTTTTCTGGGAACTAAATTTCCCAGAAATTAGAAGCCTACCTTTCCAAGCATCTTGTGGAGATGAGAGCCAATCAGCCAGTTGGGTGGAATCTTTTAAATTCAAGGGACGGGGAAACTTTTCTTGCTATTTCTCACTCTCTCTTCCAGTCTGCTGGTAGCATCTGGTAACCTGGCTGCTTGTGAGCACACTGCTGAGAACGTGGTAAATAATGATGGCATTTGTTAAGCCCTTACTATGTGCCAAGCACTGTTCTAAGCACTGGGGGGATACAAGGTGATCAGGTTGTCCCACGTGGGGCTTGCAGGCATAATCCTCATTTTACAGATGAGGGAACTGAGGCTCAGAGAAGTGAAGTGACTTGCCCAAGGTCACACGGGAGACATTCATTCATTCAATCATATTTATTGAGCACTTACTGTGTGCAGAGCACTGGACTAAGCGCTTGGGAAGCACAGGTTGGCAACATATAGAGATGGTCCCTACCCAACAGTGGGCTCACAGTCTAGAAGGGGGAGACAGAACACAAAACAAAACATATTAACAAAATAAAATAGATAGAATAAATATGTACAAGTAAATAGAGTACATACATATATACATATATACAGGTACTGAGGGGAGGGGAAGAAGGTAAGGCTGGGGGGTGAGGGGAGGGGGAGAGGAAGGAGGGGACTGTGGCAGAGCCGGGATTCAAACCCATGACCTCTGACTCCCAAGCCTGGGCTCCTTCCACTGAGCAACACTGCTTTTTTTTGTACTTCTGATGACTTTTGTTGTACATTTATAATAGTCCATGGGCATGCTGAAATCAGTACATCTTTTGGATTGGATTCTTTCCCCCTTTTCTCTGTATATTAAACTAATTGTTTGCATGTTTGTAGCATTTGGAAAATGACTGAAAATCCAATGAATTCATTTCTTGGGCTTTTCCCTAAAAGCCCTGCTATGCCAGTTCTCATTAAAAGCTCCATAAGCAATAACTACACTCATCTTGGATTTGTGATAGGAGACTCTTTAAAGAAGTTGGGATCTAATTATCATCAATGTCATTGTCACCATCATCATCAACAACCACAGGATTTACTGAGCAAATTCTGAGAAGCAAGTGTTATGATCTTTGCCCTCAAGGAGACAGGTGGCATAGGTTACTCGGTCATTCATTCAATCGTATTTATTGAGCGCTTACTGTGTGCAGAGTACCGTACTAAGTGCTTGGGAAGTACAAGATGGCAGCAAATCAAGTTATCAAGTCCATCAGTCAATACTAAGAGCACAGATCTAAATGGCAAAAGTAATCAAAAGTAAAATCAGTGGTATTTATTGAGCATTCACTGTGTTCCTCTGAAAATACAGTATAATGGAGTTAGTAGACACCCCTCCCCACGGGGAGCTTATAGTCTAGTGGGGGAGAGAGACATAAATAAATAAATAGGATAAATAAATATCAGACAGGTCCATAAATGCTGTGGGGCTGAGGCAGAGTGAATCTCAAGCACCTAATGGGTATAGATGCAACTACATAGGTGACACAGAAGGGAGAGGGAGTTAAGAGCTTAATTGAGAAAGAACTCTTATCGGAGTTGCAGTTTTAATGATTTTACTTGAGTTTTTAAGGTGGGGAGAGTGGTGGTTTGGTGTATAGGGGAAGAGGGAGTTCCAGGTCAAAGGGAGAACACAGGAAAAAGACTGGCAGTAAAATAGCCAAGATTAAGGCACAGTGAGCAAGCTGAGACTAGAGGGGGGGCGGGCGGGCGTGTGTGTGTGTGTGTGTGTGTGTGTTGAGCTGTAGCAGGAAATCAGCAAGGTAAGGTAGGAGGGGGAGAGCTGATTTAATGCTTTAAAACCAATGGTAAGGAGTGTCTAAATAATAAACAGTCATATATACTATCAATAAGATATTTA